>NW_026534344.1:4481888-4645559 GCF_026225885.1 Hylaeus anthracinus | reverse complement strand
CGAAGGACATTGGACGCGGCCGCCTAGCACGTAGCCTTCGCTACCGCGGCCGCTCCAACGGTATCCGCGCGCTCTGATTGGTCAGTGTTTTTCGTTAATATCTCCTCAACGAAGCCTCGGATAACATTTTCGCTAAGGAAAAAGTTGTTTCAAATCACCCCCCGAACCACCCCTTTCAAGGTGTTACAACATTTTTGGGACACCCTGTATATTTTAAATAGTATTTTGTAATAAAACAATTCTAATTGAATTATTTTGAAAATTAATTCAGATTAAAACAAATAATCTGTAATTGTCTCCTAAATTATTAATCGAAATATAGGAGTTTTAATAGAATTATTCGACATATAGAACAAAATATTCGATGAAATTTTATTTATGTATTGTTTTAAAAGAATGAACGTGAATAGAAATAATACCTGATCGAAGGCAGGAAATATGTAATCCGCGAATTGAATTTCCGCAATAGCTGTTACACCCGCAGTAGCTAAACCAATTCCAAATCCAGCGATTCCTTGTTCGCAAAGTGGCGTGTTGAAAACGCGGTCTTTACCAAAATCTTTTTGAAGATCAACCGTGCAACGAAAAACACCGCCAAACGCCACGTCTTCTCCAAATATCACTAGTCATAGAAAATAATTACTTAGACCTCGTTATGCAATCAACATGAACGTAACAATATACGCAGTACTAAGTATACAGAACATTGCTTTTGTGTATTCCAAGTATAATATTATAGAAAGCAAAGAGATTTTTAAATATTTATGTATGAATGATTAAGATATTTAAACATGCAATCGCAACAAACGGAAATTTTAATAAAGTATTTATAATGCATATATATTCTACTTAATTTAAGCCATACATTATCCTTGGTATTGAATATGCTTATAATTGAAATCAACGCTTGTGCATAATCACGTATAAGTATTATGAAATACTTGCTGATACGTGTTCATGTATTACAATGAATGCGTTATCGCATTTCCAAGATAAGATAAAGGAAATAGTTTACGTTTTCGTCAGAATATTTAGCGAGCATTTGGTAACATTATCAATCAGTACATTAATCGTTTCCTAACACAATAATACATTTTTATTTCGTCACGTTTAATGTAACAATTTTGATAAATAGTTATTTTTACCGATAAATGTGAATTATCTTATACACGTTATATATTTCTGTTTAAATTCCAAGTATCGAGAAGAAATGTTTTTTTAAGTAGATAAGAGCGAGAACTAATATTTATTTAGCCTACAGTTATTAGATATATTTTATTAATTATATTTAATAAATGTAGGAATGATTCTTGCTCTTATCTGCCTGAAAAAAACAACATTCCTCTTCTGTGAATTTATTGATATTTCACAGCAAACAAATCCAAAAATTATTTATCATTTTATTTAGAAAGTATTACTGTTACCTGCATCGGGATCGTCTGTTAACGCTGTCCGAAGTCCTTGATTTATCGCTTGATACATATTCAGCTTTTCAATCTTACCTGAAATAAAAATAATTCACGGGTTCATAGCAGTCGATTTCTTACGTTTATTTATTGCATCGAGTTTCATAGATCTGAACTCAATTCATTATCAACGCGGAAGTGTTGCGCGGTCTTAATCAATCCATTAACAATGGCCAGCTTTGTATCTAATTTTTTTCATTCAAGACAATCATCTTGACGTACCCCTATCGAGTCGCTTTTAATTAGATTTAAATTGGTTTGTTACCACAAATTGATGCTAATATTGTTACCGTGAAAAATCATAAAAATAACTGAACGAGCAGTTTCAATTATTTTATTTAAACGTTTCGACTACGTATATCGATTTTATTTTGTGCTGAATAATATATAAATTCTTGACCTGTTTACTAGATTTTTTCATTGAAAACAAAAGAGCTTTTTAATATTCAAAAGTTGTGATGCTACTCTACGTAAATTGTATTCAAACCACTATCTAGTCTCTAGTATTTATAACAAAATTATCGTTAAATAAAATATTCGAAAGTATACTTGTTCAAGAATTTTTATGATGATTCGTTATCACATTTTTATCGATTAATTAAACGCCGTTAAAAAGGTAATGCTGAAACTTACCGGTAGCATTCTTATTCGTGTTTTTATCCGTATAGTAGTTGAAGTGTATACACCTGACATTCTCGCGTAGCACGTATCTATCGACGGAACAGAAAATTAGAGACGCACGAGCGTTCAGGAACCGTGTCCACAATTTACTGAATATCATCGTGGATAAATGTCGTTTGTAACAGCGCGACGATAGCGCGTAGCTTTATCTCCTAACCGGTATTTACATACAATATGGTATTGAAAAACGCGCGAGCTCCCGTGCTCGACCTAATCTGAATTTCGTAAACAGCTCTAATCGAGATACAAGCGCCTCCGCGCTTGTAAATGTTTAACACACAGCTAAAGAAACATTTTAATGTACCTCTGATACTTTCCGTATACCTTTCGTCGAGACAACGAACTACGAATGAGATTTATTACACTTAGCAATTATCTAGCTATAACTTTTCTGAAATGTTTATTTTGTAGAAAATTTAATTTGTATGTTTAGTTACGTGTTTCAAATAACAGAAACGTAGTTAGAAATTTGAAATGTAAGGTAATACTGCACCCTGTTTACTAGATGTACCGATAAATGCCAGCATTTACAGTAAAAGTTACCATAAACTTATTCAGTGAAATACTCCACCCTGCTTATCAGACGTACCGCTAGATGGCATCATTTACGCTTACCATAAGATGTGTTGAGTGAGATACTACATCTTGTTTACGAGATGTAGCGCTAGATGGCATTATGTACTCCCAAAACAAAGTTACCATGGTAACCGCAAGTAAGCGACGCTTGTAAACGTCAGCAAACCATTCGGTTTGTGGTAGCGAGATTACAATAGTGACAATTGATTCAATATCGTGAAAAATGGGTCGCACCGATTTGGATAGAATATTATCGATAGATCCGTCGTCATTAACGGATGACGATATGGAGGATCTTTACCCTGCCATGATTAGTTGCGATGTAGATGAGATTAGTAACCTGCATAACCTAAGAGTCCTAATGAAAGTCTCTCAGGAAATACTACAATACAAAGACAATCAAGTAAACATAATTATTCTGTATTTATACTGTCATAAACTACTATCAATATTATATTTTAACCATTGTTTGTGTGATGGTTATTTAATGAAAAGATATATGCTTTCTGATTCTTCTATGACCGAGCCATTCCTATTAAATATTATGATATGTAAAATATTCAGAGTATACATCATGAATTAGCACAATAATATTTTTCACTTAACATAGATTTTTTGTATTCATGTAAGCTATAAGTAACATGAAATCCACACTCTAACGATAATTGATACAGAATTAGAATATCAAGGAATACAGTAAAGTATGGTATTCATAAAAACATTTTCCAATAGGTAGAGTCATTACTTTTAGAATGCGGTAAATTAAAAGAAACTATTACTTCTTTGAAACCTGAGCCTGCTAAGCGTAAAAAGAAAGGTAAACAGTGTGTGCTTTTAATCAAACAAAATATAGGTTATTTCTTTTTAGAGTATATTAAATTACAGTACTATAAAAGAATTTCTTTTTAAATTCCATTCCATAGATTGGGATACATCTGATACAAAACATGGAACCGATGATATATCCAAAGTAAGATAAACTATTAATCATTTAATTTTAATACATACACACTTATGGTATTCTTTGTAAAGCTAGTTGTGTCATTGTTTTAAGCATTTGGATATACCAGAAAGTACTGATTACAATGATGAATTACAAGGGAAAAATAAAAAGATTAAAATTCTTATGACAGAACTAGAGGTAAGATTAGGATGAAATAAAACATGGTTGAAGTGGCCTGTTTGTGTTGCTTACTTTGCATAATTCTGTAGAGCTTAGAGAAGGAGAACGTAATTTTGAAAGAGCAGTTAACAACTTTAACACTAGAAATGGAAGATGCAACGCAAAAGATGAACGAGATGACAGGAGAATTGTCTTCCTCTCAAATGAAATTCACAGAATACAGAGGTTGTAGTAGTAAAAAGTATTTTGTTTACTTAAAATCTAGTTATAGACGAATTCTCGGTCAAATTGAAAGGGTCTCTGCTTTCAGACAAAATATCGTACTTGGAACGCGAGAATGCTGCGTTAGTTGCTCAAATTGAGGAAATAACTGCCCAGCAAGTAGATAGAGATAACGTAATAGATGAATTCGGTGCAGCAATTGACACTAGAATTAACGAATGGAAGGTACACATAACTACAATTCATGTCAACTTCGGTTGAGTTATTCAATTCTTTACGTATCTTTTTTTATCAAAAATTCTTTAGGCAATATTAGATGAAAAAGATGCTGAAATTCAGCGACTACAGGAAAATTTGCAACAGTCACTTATACAATCTGTGGCGTCTGTTAAAGAACAAAATAAATCAGAGATTGTTCATTTAAACGAGGAATTAGAGGTTCGCGATAAATTTATCACCGAATTAAAAACAAAGCTTTCCGAAGCTGTAGTTGAGATTAACGAAAGTGCGACGCTTATAGAAAAGCTAAAAGCAGACGCACGAAAGTATGTATAATTAAGGGTAAATAAAGATGGTGGTAGAAGATTTTTATTTAGAGATAATTCATTCGGATTTTGCGTAGGGTTGGAAAAAATGGCAAAAAGAAACAGCACAAAGATTTGCTAAAAAAATTGCAAGATGCAAATGAGCAAATATCTAAGTTGCAAATTAAATTGACAGAGGCAGAGGAAGATGCCCAATTAAGAAGCAGTAAAGTTAGTTTATCATATATTTTTTATTTAGGAAACATGACGTCGGTTCCTAACGACTTTTTCTTGTTCAGTTGTGCGAAGTATTAGTGACTTTAAGGAAGTACGAGGATGAAAATCAAGGCCTGACGGATGCGCTGAATGAAATAAAAGTGTTACAGGATGATCAGAAGGATAAAAATGAGCATATCAAAGACTTAATTAACGTCGTTAACAAACTGGAAATGTTAAATTCGTATCAAGAAATGGAGATCGTAACTCTTAGGTAATTACATATGCCACTTTTCCCTTTGTCCATTGAACTTTATAAAAGACTAAACACCGATAACACGAACTGCAGAGAAAAGCTAGGAATTCCAGAAGATGAATCAGTGTCGATACAGAACGTTATAGAGAAACGTAAAAAGGAAGCAAAGAAGTTAGAAAGTCTAATGGAACAAAATAAAATCCTTGTTGAAGAAAATTTAGAAATGAAATCAGATGTAAGAATGAGACAGTCATAGTTACCGAACTCTTGTTATTTGACCGAAGTAAAAGTTTCTAAATAACGCCATTAATTTTCTAGATAAGGGTATTAAAATATAAATTAAGTAAGACTTCGAAAGTGTTAGACCTCTCGGATTACACCGTAGACGGTAGTACTGAATTTTTACATTCGACCAAATTGCCAGAGTCCGAACTTCAATTGTTGTATCCTAAATCGACCATGCAACAGGACATGCAGCTACTTTTAGAAGAGAACGAAGCTCTCAGAACTGGCATGCACGAAATTTTGGACAGTATACGTAATCAAGACGGTGAATTTCCACTAATTTTAATGGTACTTTAACGATGCACTGTCTTCTTCCTTCTATTCACGCAAGAACATACTTCAATTGCTCTTCATTCTCGATCTATTTCTAACCCACACAAGTACTCTATCGAACACGTATACTAACCATGGTCACGAAGATTAGATCGTCTTCAAGAAAATCCTAATTAATTTTATATCGTTGCATGTGCAAAAACATTGTGTACATTAATAGTTTAATGTCTCAGGTAAAAGCATAGTGGAAATACAGTCTAGCGCGTTAGAAAGGTTGCTAGAAGCTTTAGATGTAAGACATTTAGCTGGCTGGTACCACCCAGCAATGAGGTTGCAAGAACACTTGAACGTTGTACAGGGTAGCAATGCTGAATTACGAGGACAGCTTAAGCAGTTGAGGTACATTTATAGAATACTCAGTGGTTTTAATTACCCATACGGCACACAATATTGATGAAACATGTTTAGAATATCGCAGTAGCTTCTCCATGTCGAATATTTACTTTGTTCTGCACACATAAAAAGATACTTTGAAAGGAATATTGAGCTGAATTATTACAGTAATGTATCCACAATGTTCCTGAGATATGTTGCGTCGTATGGGTAGTGCTATGTTGCGAATCGTAAGGCTAAAATTTCGCAAAAAATATTGTAGAAAAGAGCTGCAAAGAAAGGACAAGATATTTCAGGCTCTAGCCTTGAACAAGAATACGGACATCGAGAAAGTGTACGCGGAAGAGTCTGACAGTGAAAAAGCGACGATGTATCTCTCCGAATTGAAAAGGTTGCAAGAAGTGTACGCTAATGAAGCGGACGATTGGGAAAATCAGAAGGACTCGTTGAAACAGCTGAACAGCGAATTAAAAACTGAGATAGAAAAGCTGAAATTGCAGCTCGATGTTTACGAGCAGAGTTCAAAGATACTAGAAGAAGGTGATGACGAAATAAAAAAGGCTTACACGATTAAAACCAAAGAGTACATAAAAGCTGCCAGCGAGGTTCTCATAATAAACAGAAAAAACGCTGCTCTTCAGCAACTTCTGGACAAAGAAACTATGAAAGCGTATCACGACCATAAGGAAGTGATAAAAAATGAAACATACTTAAGGAGGGCTCATGCTGATGCAAACAAGCACAACAACATTCTTGAACGAGAGATTTCGATATTACAAAGCAACCTGTCCAATTCGGTTAGCAAAACAACGTACAACGAACTTAAAGAGAAGCACAAAGAACTGAGCATACGATATCGCAATTTGTTAGAAAATCATATGGTGTCCCAAAACGATAACGAAACACAGATATTGACGAAGGAGTTGGAACTCTTGAAGCAAGAGAAGAATCAACTCATCGAGTTGTTGCAGAAGGATTATGGTTCCGAAAGTCAGGAGGACTTAACGCATCAGTTGAAGGAAGCCAAGGCTAAGGAATTGCTGGAGAAGCAACGTGCCGATCACGTGACCAGCTTGCAAGAAATCTTGCAGGTCCAGTTATCAAAGTGCGAGGAGAATATCAAAGATGTGACTGCTGCCAAGTCCGAATTACAGGAGGAACTGATAATCCTGCACAAGAGACTCGCGAAAGACGTGTCCTTCGAGAAGTCTCTGCCTATAGACGACAACAGAATGCAGGAATTGAAGGACAGTATCGAGCAGTTGAAGGTGGAAAACGAGAAGTTGACGAAGTCACTTCGAATCTCTGAGGAAGAAGCTGAGAGACAGTATAAATTGAATTCGTTGAACACTTCGGAGTTGGACAGCCTGATGCACCAGATTCTGGACTTGCAAGCTGCCAGTGAAGATAAAGCTACCATCTCAAGGCTCGATTTCGAATTGGCGAGCACGAAAATGGCGGAGATGGAACTGAATGCTCAGAAAGCACGATTGGAGAACGAGGTGTCTAGTTTACAGGAGGAGCTCGATAAAGCAAGGACAACGTGCGAGGGGTTGCGTTCTTATGTGCAGGATTGTCGTAAACAATGCGAAACGCGATGCAGGTGAAATTATTATTTAATGAGTTACTTGGTCCTTCCCTAGCGGCAGGTGAAACCGAAGGTATATAAGGCGACTCGTTAGGGCATGCTGATTTATTAGGTGCAGAAATTAATTCTCTGTCTTTACATTTAATTATTTGTAACTCTGGTCTAATAAGAAATATTTATCTACCACTTTTTTTTTTAATTACATTATACTACTATATGTACTTTTTTTAAATCTGTGGGTCAGAGGAATTGAAGATTGGTTGGTCTTTTTAAAATAAATAATTGGTAAGTTTATCTTAGAAAGGCGTATAATTAATTTCTACATCCAATAAAAAAGAATTTGGATTAAAGGTTTCGATCCTTGTCATGGGTTAAGTGGAAGAAAAAACTGTATGATAGTTTTAGACGTAAACAAAAAGTATTTCTTCATACTGCCTTGGGTAAGAGTAAGCTTTGGAAATAAAGACTGTCGAAGAATGTATTTTTGAATTAAATAGAATTAGAATAGTCTGATAGAATAGGCCGCTTGGGAGGAGAGGACTAAATTTTTATTTACATTGTATAATGACCGGTCGCATTCTAATCATTAGGATCTATTTGCAGAACGTACGTAGACACTATAAGGTTCCTGCAGAATCAATATGCAGGTTCCACTTCCATCAGTGCTTTAGATAGAATAATTTCGTTATCGTCGAAGTTGAACCAAGAACGACAGAACGTTGACTCCGAATTAAAAAATGCGAGAGAGTGCCACGAAAGCGCCAAAGTTCAACAAGAGATGTTAACCAATCGCTTGCAAATTGTCGAGAGCTTGAAGGATATTTTAGAACAACAGATTGGAAGTAATAGCGTGCAGGATATCGTGCAGCGCTTTTCTGAATATTCGCAGTACACTTTAAACGTACGTCTTGTATAAATATTTTTCAATCGTAGCAATTAGTATCAATTCTATTTTATCCGACTTTACTCGATCTGAAATAGCACGAATATAAAAATCCTGAATACTTCTCAGAGTATTTCTGAGAAACACGCACAACTTTTTTTTTTATATAAATTACTTTACTATAGATCGAAAACAGAATAAAATTCTTGTCAATGAAGCTTCGTTTTCGAGAAAGTCGATTTTTAAATGTGTATGTTCAGCGCATGCGTCAACCGAGCAGGACAAGCACACGACAAAATTCTATTCCACATTTTCGATTTATTTTTGACCGAACAATTACCCTTTATTTAACTAAAAATCATTCCATGATGTAAGTACCTAACAACGGCAACATACTCACCACAGCACTACGCTTGAACTAAAATTTTTACATTTGTTTCAAAGCACATGCCTCCCAACTGTCTATTAATTAAATTCCATACGATAATAATACCAAAAATTAACCAGGATTTCAAGTACAAACGAAAGATAACTCAATTGGAGCACGAGTTGCAAATCGTCAACGACAAATTTGCGGAATACGAGTCGCTCGTAACCAGCATGGAACAGGACATGATGCAAGTTCAAAAGGCTTGGTCGAGAGCTCAAGAGAAACACGGGAAAGCCGACGTGCGCAGCACAGGGACCAGCCCAGTGTCTCTAGAAAATAAACACGAATCGGTTCAAGCAACGACAGCGACGCAATCCGGGGAGATACAAACGGATCCTTACACATGTTGTCTGGATAAGAAGGACACGAGCGAAGTTGAAGTTCAGACCGCCTCGCCTCTGAGAAAAACAGGACTAGGGGGATCGCCTTCGAAGGAGAAGCAAACAGAACAGATCGATGCAGCGGAGCACAAGGACGCAGAAACAGAGCAAGAAGAAAAACTAACGCGAATGGAGACCGAGCCGAGAGGACAGACAATGGAGAAAGACGCGACGACGGAAAGGAGCGAGCAGCCCGAGGTGTCCTTGCTTCGCGAGCAATTAAACCAGACTTTAAAACTCGCCTCTGAACGGTCCGTGACATTAGTCATGTACGAATCGCAGATAGCGGAGTACCAAAGGCAGGCGACGGTATTGAAGAAATCGATAGAGAGCAAGGATTCGCAATTAATGCAGAAGGAAAAACTGCTGGAGGAGTACAGGTTATCGTCTCGGCCGGAGCCACCAAGCGCTGACTCCAGTGACAAACTTGCCCTGAAGTCGACGATAAACAGTTTGCAGAAGCTTCTCGGTCAGAAGGAGGAAACCATAACCAGGTATCAGAGTCTGCTGAAGGAGGACAGGGACGAGCACAGCAAGGCTGCTGCTCGATTGCAGGACGAGATCAAGAGCCTGCACGGTCGAATTCAGTCGATGGAGAGCGAGATCCGCGAGTCGAATCAACGAAGTACCGTCGAGAACGTCGAGCCAGAAAAATTGGCCAAAGAGACGACGAATGAGATCGCTGTGAGAACTGTCGCCAAGAGTAACGCCATGCAAGTCGAGGAGGTAGCGAGGCTTCACGAAAAGGTCTCGAACCTCGAGGCGGATCTGAATATCACCAGAGAGTTGAGCGATCGCTGGCATCTGCTAGCTGAAGAGAGACTGAAGCACATGGATGGTATGAGGGAGAGGTGAGTCGATGTAAGAACGAAATGGTGTTCGAAGTACAGTATCTTCCACTTGTAAAAAATAGATGTATCCTGTATAGGATTCAGAGGCTTCGTAAACACTGTCTTTGTTTATCTGGAATGAGGGGAATTTTATCTTGCGATGGAAATTACAAATTATTTTGTGAAAGTCTTATCAATGGATTGGCGAGGACTTCCTGAAAAACATGACTCCAAACGCGACCTTGTTCGGACTACTTTTAATTACATCCTATTCCAGTGATTCTCAAACTGAGAGATACTTATTTTCCAATGAAACGCCTGTAAATGTTGAGCATTTTCGATTAATACCTTCACGACGCTCTTGCTTCTTATTCAGTAATTCAGTCTTATGAAATATGAAATTGTTTGCATTTAATTAGTTAATAAATAAAATTGTTAGGTACTTCTATAAGGGTACGACCTACAGTCAGTGTAAGAGTCGAGACAATGTTGCTAATATACCAAAGACGGAGTAAAAAATTCCTCGAGCTATTAATAATTCCCTGAACAGAAACACGTCGAAAACTTCTGTTTAAATTAAACAATAGTCCAAACGTGGTCATGGTTGGGCTCATTACCATCGAGGGAGCGTTGCCTATTCGTTGATAATACTGCCAAGAAGATACGGAATAAAAATGTCTTTCTCTCTATATATATGCTGTACCTTGCTCAAAACTGAACGCACCTAATTCAATTTCTTACAAATGGAAGTTACGTACCTGCTTCTTCTTGCTCAGACTCGAGGAGCAACACAAAAGCGAGCTCGAGAGTTATCGTGGAGAATTGAAGAAGTGGCAGTCCGAGGCGGACATGCTTCGCAAAGAATTGGCCGAGAATCGCATATTGCTTACGAAAGGGAACATTTCGTTGATGAAGGAGCTGCAGGAGAGGGACGACAAAATTCACGAGCTCAGTCTGACCTGCCAACAGCTTCAGGTACTATACTAGAAGAAAAATAAGAATTCTCAGAGCGCAATGCTCCCAAAACTTTGAACTCATTTCGTTTTTCCTGCGCGAAGAACGAGGTTGAGTTAATGGGGTCTGCGACCAGATCCCAACGAGCCATAACGCACAGTGAGTCCGAAAGGAAGACTCACGAAATTACTTTGGCCTTTAATCGCGATCAGTCGCAGCAACAAGCGCAGACGGAGGTTGTGCGCAAACAGCTGCAGTCGTTGCTGGAAAAGGAGAAAACGTACAAGCACGAAATTTCGGAATTGAAGCAACAACTCAGCCGCAGGTAGTCTTTCATTGGGGAAACTTTCATTTGCGTGGCATAGATTTTCTTACGAACGAGCACATGATTCATTAATTCTATCATAGATACATGGCTGTGAAGTCCCAGGAAAAGAAAACTTCGCAAAGGGAAGCGCAGCTCGAACGTAAAGTGAAGAGTTTAGAAGAAGATCTGGAGAAAGCTCGAACTCAATTAGATCGCGAATTTTTAGTTCAGGAGGCGAAGAAGGTTAAGGTGATGATTTTTGTACAGGATACAGTGATCCCTCGATATAATCATACGAATTATTTATTAGATATTTATTAAAATGTCTGTATTTTTCCATGTATTTTCACGAAGGCGTTATCAATCTATTGATGAGGTGATTGAAACGAGTCCGAACACGACCACGTTCGAACTACTTTTACTTATATATTTCAAAATATTGCCCAATAACGTCTAATTAAAAATAGTTCAAATATAGTCATGTATGGATTCACTTTAATCGGGAGAACCTAACGAGTTCATTGATACTAATCTAGCTAAAATATCATTAAAAAAGATTTCCGAAATAAAATCTCGTCCCTCCCTCGATATAAATACATCGGTATCAAGGAATCACTGTATTTCTGAACTGCAATTACGAAATGCTTCCTGTAGACCGCAGAGGAACTTTCACTATGGGAGAAGCAAAAGAAATGGCAACAAACCGCCGAAAAATTGAAAGAGAAGCTCAAGGAGAAGACAGACGAGTACACGAAATTGCTTTCGAGTTACGACAAACTCCGATCGGTAGTGATGTGTATGGAAAGGGAGAAGTGGTACTTGAAGAGCAAACTAAAAATGGAGAACAGCACCATAGCTGGAGGTCTGTCCGCCAGACCTATCGCAACCACGCAACAAAGCGTGACGGAGGAGCTTCAGAAAGAGTGTCAGAATCTGCGAGAGCGCGTCAAGGAATTAACGGATCGATTAGAGAACGAGGACAACGAGAAGCTTCTGCTAAAAATCGAGGAACAAAAGAGACGTATCGCTGCATTAGAAGTTGTTTCTCAGGTCAGTCGCCGGTTCAACGCGAGTCATTTCACTCTTTATTATTGGAACCAAGTTGCAGGGGTGGGAGTATTCCAAGATTCTATAAGTATTCTGCTTCCTCCACCTCCCCCTCCTCTCGAGTTATATATCCTGACGGTTTTGCATATCCGATAGAAAAGAGGTCACCGTTTCCTTATTTTTCTAAAATAACACTGTGATATTGTGATATTGAACATTCTACTATAAATATGTTTAAAATTAGAGGAGAAGAGGCGCGTTAATATCAAGGAATACAATTGGCTTTGATTCATTTCTTACTATTGTTATTAACCTTGGTAATTCTATCGTTAACAAAATTTAGAACTCATTTTACTTGACAAGCTACGTAGATTTTCTCGAATATATACACGAATGACGAATGTACGATTAACGTAACAATTAATTGAATACCACGGACTGGACGTTTTAACTCGGGAGGGCAGTATTCCGCAGAGAATGGGTGTCCTTCCTCGGGGAAATCCCGTGGCCTCAGCGACGGTCAGGTCCAGTGACGCACCTTTGTGTACATACTTGGCTTAGCAGTCGCGTGTACAGGAAGGACTTGAGATACCGATGAAGATAAAAAATGTCCATGAGTGATGATCACTGCGTTTTCATTGTAGCAGTGTTATTCGTCGCTAGTTTATGTGATAACAAATCCCTGACCAATAGTGAAATGAGCTTTCAACATAATTGTGATCGTTAAATTGAAATTCCCTCTTCTAAAGTACCATGAGTATTCGTACCTTGTATATTTATTGAAGAAATTTGTCTGATTGAAATGAATCCATCATGATTCCAAATAAATTTGTAATTGTAAATATATACGCTTGCGAAGTTTATTCGTGTACATATTTATAATGGAAAATTGATTGGGAAACGTGAAGCCTATCATTTAAATTAGACAAATTTCTTGAATAGATGTAGAGGTTACGAATACTTATGGGACTGTCTGTACACACACACACACACACACATGTATAGATTTAATGAATGTTTGAATAACTCCCACCTCTATCGAGTTTCAATACTACTCCTGGTTGAATACAACTTCCACTCGACGCAGTTCTAATATTTATGAACGTTTCGCAGGGAAACAGCTGCGTGGCGATTGAGTTAGAAAAACTAGAAATGACCAAGGATATCCTCGAGAAAATGAATTTAGCTTTCGAGAGTGAGAATTTCGAGCTAAGGCTCGAGTTAGAAAAGGTGAACGCGGATGTGCCGAGATTGCGAGAGAAAGTCGAGCACTTGGAGAAGTAGGTGTCCCTAAAATCATTTTTCAGGTTTACAGGATGATTAATTACAGAGCAGTTTTACCATTTGTTGGCAAGTGCCAACTACCTTTAAATTGTAAAGGGACAAGGTAAATTAATTGATCAATGCACCAAGTCAGGGAAATTTAAAATGACTGATACAGTCTACTTAGGAACACCGACATTTTTGTAAAACTATTCTCCGATTCAAATGCATGGAATACAAGTATTTTATTCACATCCCGTACATTGCTCACTAATCTTTCCGTCTATGCAGATACATAGAGTTGCTGAAGGTAGAAAAATCGTCAGATTCGACGTCAAGGTTGTCCGACAGAGACTCGCACGACCACGGTTCGAAAAAGTCTATCTTGGAAATGGAGAAGACGATTTTCACGTTGAAACGAATCATCGAGAAATTGCAGGCGGAGAACAAGCGACTGAGGATGGGTTCGAAGAAGAACGACATCATGCATCAGGCACGAAAATAATTTTGCGTATTCGTTGCACCGTGCTCACTCCGTTTACCACTCTTAGAAATTAATGTTTTACTGCACTAATTTTATTTGATTAATAAATTGTATCTTCGCTTATGTATGTATATTTATAAAGTTGTCGCTATGAATCTGCACTGCTACTAGATGTCTCTTTATAATTGTCCTTTCGTTTACTTGAGTTAATTCAAAATTAATGTGCGTTTATTGGTCGTATTGACTTTAAAAAATTCTGAAGCAGAGGGTTAACCATTCATCGATTTTTCTGGTTAGGGCAAATTCGCGACTAGACAGAGCGATAGCGCTCTCCAAAGACAATACGAGGAAGCCCAGAAACGCGTGGTGGCGTTAGAGACGGATCTGCAGCTGGCCGAGCAGAGATTAGTTGCGTTCGAAAGGGCTCAAGCTGAGGATGACGGCGGGGAGATAAAGGTTTTGAAGGATCAGTTGGTCCACAAGTCGGAGCTCTTAGACAAAGTCAAACATTTATTATCTAGGGCGGCCGTGAACGAAAAAAGTCTTCGGCAGCGTGTAACTATATATTTTACTATATATTTTATTTTAGGGTTTAACAAAATACATTTGCAACAAGAGGAACAACACATTAAAAGCTCGTTTGACTTTCAGGTACAGCTGTTGGAATCGAGACAAGCGTTGTCTGTAATACCAGAGTGCCACGTGACGCCTGCCACGGAGTAGTCATCGTTCGGTGAGTCAAATGCTCTTAACGTATTTATTTATTGACGAAAATATTGCAAGAAAAACGAAAGATCCAGCTTTAACGTCTACAGTAGCTATTCATTTTATCCTAATATTTTTAATTGACGAAATCTCGGTGCATAAACTCGAGTAAAAATAGTAGACAAGGAAGAAAAGTTTTTTGTTCAAATTATAGAACTGCATCTTTCGACAATTTAGCGAATATGTATTTTATGATTACTGTGTTCATCATTTTATTATTATACCAATCTTTCTTTCTTCTTGTAATACACACCACTACAATCGTGTGAGATCTGCCGTATCTTGTATTCTTTCTTTCCATCGCGACAGTTTGAGCAACACAAGGCTCTCTTCATTTCATAAACTATCTCCGTTTTCGAAGACATCTCGTAACTCGTTTTCTCTTCTATTCATTAATTGTCACTCGATGCTACTAAACGAATACTTGGAGTATTCCAACCTGAGACCGGTAAGTCAAGAAGTCAGCAACAAATGTACTGGAGAGTTGGAAAGAATGCTTCTGGATGAGAGATGTAGATTTTCTTCTCAAAATATTCTTAATAATTTATTCCATAATAAATTTGCTTTTCAGAATATCTGGAGAAGATTATTCCATTTTTTGTCGGGATTTGTTGTCCCATAAACCACCGTCAAGTCGGGTTCCTTTTACGTGTCGGGCATCACGAGCATTCTTTGTAGCTCCTTGCAGTACCAATTTGTCTTGAAAAATATAATCGTGGTAGCACCGAAATTGCGCCTATCTTTGCACTCTGGCCAAGGATCGTCAAACCAAAGATAAGATGCTCTACGAAGAGTACGAATCGCGCCAGGTTCTGTACCCCTAACTAAAGTTCTCCGTGCGAATTTAGGCGGGTCGTTTGGCGGATATAACGTAATTTTTTACGGCGAGAACTAGTCGCCGATAACCGAAAGCAGGGATTTAGTAATCGTTATCGAGTGCTTGAAGGAATGGTTGGATCGAACCCTCATCCTCGCAGTCGGGGATGAGCTTCCCTTTGTACTTGACGCAAGAATCGGCGCACTTCTGGCCCAGGAAGTACGGCCCGAACATTTTCTTGCACTGGGCGCAGTTCCTTATGCAAACGCCTGGAAATTGCAACAAAACACTTTATTGAACAGTTATCCATTTATCTTCGAATTTAAATTGGGATATTTCTTTGTGTCAATGCGAACTCTCTCTAAGCTCAGAATTTTTTAGCAATAGCGTAACTGTTTGGAAAGGTGATCTTTCGTTATTTTTAGCTTCAAATATTTCTTGAGACGAAATAAAACGATAGCAATATAATTCGAAACTTACCAATGGCTCGATCGAAAGGCGTACCCGCGGCGAGCACAAATATCATAGCTGAGGCTACGAGAATCGCCAATAGTACGCGAGTGGATGACCTCATGGCTGAAACAGATACGGAATTCAGATTAATCAATTAATTTTTAATTAATCGATCACATTGCACGTTTGATTTGTTTTTTATTCCTCGCAAAGAAATAGTCCGATACTAATCACTATCTTCAAAACTCTGACAGCAGTAATTTTCAACATGAACAACTTTACACTAAAACTTAATTAGCAACAATTTTTATCGCATCGATGATCATGGAAATGGTTTGAGTCAATGTTTTACTTGGCAAGTAATAACTCGAACATAAATCTTCAAACGCAGTTTCATCATTCTTTATGCTCGTCTAGCTTTACTACGAACAACCACCCCTCAATGTATTTACCATCGTTAGGTTAACACCACATAGATAATCGTACACCGCTTATTTTTCTGCCCTTTCATATTATAAGGCGGAAAATATTACCCAGAATTTACTTCTACCACTCAAGGTGACGATTGTAAAGAAACATATAGATAATCGCCACGTTTACCTTAGGGCCTAAGAGGGAAGTCGAAACGTGATAAACAATGTGATAAACGTGATAAACAATATTAAACATGGAAAACCACCGCCTACGAGATCAGCCATTACCCTCCTTTCTTATTTACCGCACGACAGTGCCAACAGGATCTAAAAGCGAGAAGATAGCGAGGCTCGATAACCGTGAGGTTCGTCAGCCGCTCGAATCGTCGCGAAAAAATTCACCTGTAAGTTTCCAGAGTGCAAGGCGAGTCCTGGTGAAGGTAGAGCTAACAGGATACGGGTACCTGACGTTCGCTAGCCTCTGGCGGGATGCACGCGGCTCGCATCGGTATCGTGTTCACTTTCCACGATTAATTACCGGTCTCGGGCAATCCCCGATAAGGATGACAGAGAAACCGGCTGGGAGGGAGAGAGACGGCGAGAGAAACCCATGAACTTTCAGGGATAACTCTGACGTCGAGACGGTCGAGCGCAATACGCGTTGTTCGGCGCACAAGCGGGCAAATCTCCTATCTAGATATAAATTTCCAAGAATGTGCAGTAAACGACGTGGATAACTTTTTATTCTAGCACATTTTTTCTTTTTTCTAATAAATTCTGCTTCAAGTAATACTCGAAAAGTTGCTTAAATTGGTTCACTTTTCAGATCTAGCTTTGTACATTATTCTAAAATATTTGAAAGCAATTGAATTATGCTAGTGTATGCTACAATTACGTGCATTAGTCTCTTATACTCTAGTTCCACGGAATGATGAGATAAAACAAAAATATGAGTTCGCCTGTTAGAATCAATTCTTTGGTTAAAAATGAATCGAAAAGTCCTTTTCCGTTTTACAATCTGCCCTTTCGTTGTCGAGATACAAGCGGTCCAAGTCACCTGAGTGGTCGCTTTCGCAGTCGTGTGATCGGCTGATTGGAATACAAAATGGCGAGCGCTGGAGAACTCGAACTGTTTATATCTGGATAACGAAGCTTTAAATTACAAAATGGTAAAGGACTTCTCGATCCCTTTTTACATAAGGAATTGATCCTGAACATGATTCCACAATTCTGCTAAGTTCCAACTATATAATTCATACATATAGATAGGAGTGTGCGAAGAGTCACGTAAATTTCGAAACACTGTTTTCGTCCATAATAATTTCCACTATTATAATCGATATATATCTGTAAATACCTGAAGAGGGACGAAACGTCGTCGTCGTTTTAACACAGTATTCCTTGCATGGTTACAAGATATTCGATCAAGTAACTGTTCGCACTCACGCATGAACAAGGAAATCTTCCTAAACGCAATCGTAAATCGCCACCTTTAATTCGCAGTTCGTTTAATAAAAAATTGAATTTCGAATCACAGAACGAAATGTCTCACGAGGAATTCAAAGTAAAACAAAAAAATTCAATCGAATCGACCGAGTATCACGAAGTTCTTTTTATTTGTCATCTATTATTCGAGATTGCCAATAAAGAACACGGAACGAAGAAGCAGAAGCGTGGTTCCTTAACGAGCCCGAAATTATCCTTCCGTTTCGCGGGCCGTCGATATTTATGTGTGTGTCTCTCCAATGGTATTTCGCTCGGGCGCCTCGACTCCCATGCCAATGTATCGCCGTAGCAATTTATTTTTCCCTTTCTTTCTTTCCATTTCGTATAGTTATTTTTTTCCTCTTTTTTTTTTTGTACACGCTGTCATTTATAACCGGAATCTCGCATCATCGCACTTCCGCGTTCTTCTTAACGGCCGCATTGTGAACACATATAAAGATAATAAATATGGATGGAAGGTGTCTCTTTATCCGTGCCTCTCCGTTCCACCGTCGAGACCGTCTCTTTCTCTCGTCTCTCCAGGAAGCACTT
Organism: Hylaeus anthracinus; assembly: GCF_026225885.1. Lineage (NCBI taxonomy): Eukaryota > Metazoa > Arthropoda > Insecta > Hymenoptera > Colletidae > Hylaeus > Hylaeus anthracinus. The sequence goes on along the minus strand of NW_026534344.1, from coordinate 4,626,893 downwards.
GAAGATTCAAGACCAAGGATCGAATCGATCGTTGCCGCGCGGGCCCGATGTTAACGGACCGATCGAGCCGCGGAAAATAGTCACGTTTACGGATCAACGGACCTGGATCGCGTTAATCCTCAATGCCAGACTGATTTTACCCAATTTTCTCTTCGACGCACGCGTGCAATTGTTTCGGGAACGATCGACGATGTTTTGAACGCCGTTTTTCGGCCGAAATTTAACGTTTTATTTCGTTTTCTATTTTATTTGCTCGACGACATTGTCGCCAGGATTGTGTAAGTGTCTACCGCGAGTTGAACGTGTTCGGGTTACACAGGTTGATGCTTAAAGCGGTGTTTGAGACTCTGGGATTGGCACGCTGTCGAATGTAGCGTATGTAGGAAATTAATTGGAGTGTACGGTTTTGGAGGTGCTCGTGTGATATTTACCTGGTTGTTGACGGTGCTGATCGAGCCGAGGCTGTTGGAATTGATAAAACCAGACGAGTGACACTGAGCACCGTACGATGACGGCCTTATATATCCGTAGAGGCCAGATTCATCCCTCGGTCGAGGGAAACCCCGCTGCCTATCTTACCTTAATTCGATTTCTTCGATTTCCTGCACTCAGAATCGCGAAACGTTCCGACGGGATTCGTGCGGAAATTTCGATCGATCGACGCTGAGCAACTATAATTGCTTAAAGGGGACAGGGTTGTCACCGCTCAGAGCTGTCTTGGGAAACAGTCGTCAGCGTCGTCTTATCGCAGAAATATCTGAGATTCAACTTATTCGGTTGTTTAATCACGATGTCGCCGGTCCAAACTTTCATTGATAATTGAAGAACGACAGTGGATTAGATTTATCGTGTGTTTATATAATTTTTAGTGTGATTATTCCGATCAATTTTCAGTGGATTGGTGTTTGGATGCTGCATGGATTTTTTTTTAGATTTTATGTGAAATTTTGAGGGGTGTATTTATTGTTCGAACAAATTTTTATTCGTTAAAGTGTGACGTATTGGACAAAATGGGTTACCAAGAAATTTGTTTCGGTTTATTGATTTTTATTGACGTAATGATTAAAAGAAACTGAACAGCCACTTCCCTTCGTGTAGTTCCATCGTTGAATTAATTTTCCTCGCTTTCTTGATTCAGTTGCTTCTTTTAGAAAGTTTTCCAGTCCTTTGCGTGTTTGCGAGTGAAGGTGTGATTATCAATGGGTCGAATCCTTTTGTATACGTCAGTAATATAAACAGAGTGTACAGGAAAGTGTAGGAAATGCGCGAAGATCGTATCGTAGTACAATAATGACTTAACAGATGACGTAGTACGTTAGAAATTACTTGTGTAACTGGACGAAATAACGTCAAAGAATTGCAGGAAATGCCCACTTTCTGACAGTGAATGTCTGCAAGGATGGATATCCTAGTTATGGTAAATAGATGGCAATTTATTGTAATTGCACTTTAGCTGTTGATGTAACGTTGCTGATGTAAATGGTACTTTTTCTAAATGCCACTGCGTATATGTTGATCCTTCGTTACGATACCAAACAATCCCGTGTTTCTCTTTCCGAGTAAGGTGAAGTACTCCTACACTAATTACGCGAGTAGCATATCTATACATTCCGGGCTTGTAAATAAGAATGGATAGACGAAAATGGAGGACAAGGTCTCATTGTAAACATCGACTGTTTATTTTAACATTTTATATCCAAGGTGTACACACATTTAACGATGCAATTTTTATATAAATACAACGATAACATAAAACAATTATTCGCAACTACTCCAGAACTAGTTTTCAAGAGTAAACACTGTAGTAAACAATGAAGGTTAATAGGTACTTTATTTTCTTATATAGTAACAACCAAATCACTAATTTTCTCAACAAATCTCCTGAGCGTTTTGTTTCGCTCAAGTCTTATTACAGAGTTACTTAAAACGAATTTTATATATATTTTAGTTTAGCTTTCTTTAAAAAAAAACAGAACAAATTTTTGTAGTAAAGTATCAATAAGCAGAAATACAACCAATTCTATATTATAACTGTTTACCATGAACAGCCCAAGTCAACCACATTACGTAACTTCGTTTTATTTGCTATTTCCTTTAAAACTAGAGTCATCCTGCGAATATTTACTACCACCATCCATGGAAAACCTTGATAGAAAATCTGCTCCGTTTCCGAATCGCGAAAAGAAACCTTTCCTCCCGTCGTCGCTGAAAAGAGAGCTCAGAAAATCATCCGTGTTGTAATCTTTCCCATTTTTTTTTGTTACGTATTTGTTACTCCTTTCGTTATCATTTGTCCTCGCATAAGTGTCACCGAAGTTACTGGCATGCGATGGGAAATAATCCAATCGCTCCTCGGGATCCTCTCGTTCCACCGACCAGCCTCTAGACGCATTATCACTTTCGGATTCATTAAAGAAACCTGGAACTCGTTTCCTGCTCTCTCCGTAAATGGCCCGCGTCTCCTTACCGAGCAATTCCAACTTTTTCATTATCGGATCGTCCTTAAGAAATTCGTCTAAATTGAACGGCCTTTTGTACTCGTTTATATCGAAAACTATAGGCTCCAGTCGCTCTGTCGTGCTCTCCTCGCGCCATTTTTCTTTGGAATCTTCCTCCGACTCGCGACCTTCGTTCCTTCCCGAATTTTCTTCTGGATCGTTCATTAATTCCGACGAGTGGCCACTCTTCTCCTCGGTTGGATCCTTTTTCACGTATTGGAATATTTTATCTTTGTCTGCGGATCCAGAATCTTTCGAAGGTTCAGAAGGTTCCTCAGACTCGACACTTTTGTCATCCCTTGAATTTTCTTTTAATTGGTTTCTCTCGCCACCCAGATACTTTCCCAAGTCTTTCAAAATTGTATCTCCCTTGCTTTTCTTGGATTCTCCACCAGAGGAAGCCTCCACGTTCTTCTCCAGGTCTGTGACTACACCTGGATCGACAGAATCAACGTCCTTCTGGATCTTCCCCCTGTTGGCCTGACGATCTTGTTCGTCCAAACTCTCTTCTCTGATATCTGAATAATCTGGCACATCCACGTATGGAATTTTTGCAGGATCGTAGACTGGATTGCCCTCAGTTTCGTTAACTTTTTCTTGAATGTCCTGTATGTTGACATAAGTTCTATTATTTTTCTGTTCGTCAATCGACGTGGACACTATCGAGTGATCTAAAGACAGCTGAGATTCTGTGCTACTTTCAGATTTCTCTTCCAAAAGAATTTTGGAGTCTTCGGACATTTTAGGCCACGTTGAGTCCTCGTTCTCTTCACTCTCATCTAATTTCTTCTGAATTACTAGCGCAGGTCTGTTCAGGTCCTCCACTTCTGAATGATCCTCCTCGATCGTCGTGTTTTTACTGTGATTTTCATTATTTATCGACGATTTTATCGCTGCATCACTCGCAGACGGTGATTTTTTATCACTCCTCCAGGAATCTTCGTCCGTATCGTTGCATTTCGAGAATATTGGAAGGTAACTATGCTTCCTGGATCCCACAAACGGATATTTCATTCTGAACGTTGGCCGTGACGAGTTCACAGAGTTCAAGACCCCATTGTTGCGCACACCGTCGAAGTTTAAGTTCATGGCTTCGGACAGGTACTTGCCGCTGAGTCGTTTCTGCTCCTCGTAGCTGAGATTCGGATGACGATAGAATCTGTCCGTCGATGGAACGCGTTTTTTGGGGCCTACGTGATCGGACCTTTCGTTCAAGGAACGCTTCGAGCGATCAACAACGATACCTTTCTCCTGACCATTGAAATTTAACTTGTTGGATGCCTCGAACTCTTCAATGGCTCTTTGCCTTATTAAATTCACGACCTTTGAGACGTCTGACGCCAAATTCGAATTTAGATTCGTGTTATTTGAAAGTTCACTCAGGTTTTTGGATAAGTATCGAGTTAATGCATTGTTCGAATCATTTCCGTTTATTTTTATAGCGTTCGTTGGTGACGTAGTTGTATCGTGGGCGCCAGAGAGCAATTTGGGATCATTCTCTGTTCCTGCACTTTTTGACTGTTTTTTCTTTCCTCTGATTCCTTTCGAAAGCTTCCGCTCAGGATTGCGTCTCGAATCTGAGCTGAACGTATTTTTCGATCGGTCGTTTTCGGTGCTCTGAAAAGTTTGAATCTCTGTTAACACGATACATTTCGATGGTACTAACTAGATATTCTGTTCCTTTGCAATCCTCGCTATAACTCAGTTCAGGTTTCTTTTTTTTTTTGCGCTAACCTAAACTGAATCAATGAAAAGAATTTGATTAAAATTTCAATTAATACTCCATAATGTATTTATTTAACACTCGGTAGTACTTCAGAAAAATGTCTCGAAATTGTTAGAGTGCAAAGGATCATCCCTTATCGATGGACATTTAGGAAGCTTCGAGGAATTGGGGGAAGAATTCACAAAAACTGATGAAGGTTCCATAAATGGCACTCTTGTTAATGTGACTTTATTCGATGAAGGTACTTATGTACAAAATACAATATATAAACAGGGGTTGGGTGTACAGTGGCTCAGGAAGTATGTTGTTTACCCTTCTTCGTTCACTTGCAAGGAATCATGCTACTCGAAACAATTAAAGGATCCGTTGAATTCAGACATATTTAATTTTTAGAAAGCAAAAAGATCCCTGTGTATTTTCACAGAGTGTTTAACTTATCCTCTCAACATGCTAAATCTTCTCGGTTACCTGCATTTACTCAAATAAACGATCCTTTGATTATTACGAGTATACTATAAGGTGGCAACTTCGAGCCAGTTACCCGAGCCACCGTGCACACCTATATGCATACGCGATACAATACAGTAATACCTCAAGCAATCTAAAGTGCTATTCCATTGTACCAGACTCACACACTCCACACCTTCACACCCTTCCTCTTGTTCGATTTAAATTTAAATGTAGAAAAGGGACAGTGACACGTCTACAACGACGATAATAAAAAAGATGTATCGGTTCAAGTAGATATACGTCAATGGAGTTTATATAATAATATACTTTGTTACAATAATATAAATATCTACGACGTTTTAGTGCTATCTATAACTCGTTACTTTAAGGCGATTTCTGAGGCTAGTAAAGGGCTAATAGTTTATGGCTCGACGTTTGATCAACTTAACTCTCTCTATTCTGTGCGGGATGTGCTAATAATGCGGGATTCAACCTGAACTTTCGATAAAGTTTTCTATTAATATAACGTTTGCATCATTAACCGAGCGAGTGAAATATATTATCGAATGAAATTGCTTATCGACTATCCAGTTCGACCTGGCAGTGACTCCATTAATACTATCACGATGCTTGGCTATCACTCTTCGTTTAGTAAATCGCATGGAGTCTTAGAATCTTGGAGGTGACTCGATTTTTGTAAGTGAAATGAAAGTTTCATTGTTCGAGAGATGTAGATTGTGCGGGCATGATGATATCGCTTGTAAAATGAAATTTCTACCAAACGATTACTTCGATCGGTTTCAATTAACAGTGCATTAAATGCATCGTTATGGTCCCTGTGTTCAGGGTGTCTGTTATTCGTGGCTGTGATTAAGAGAAGGCACGGATTTACTAAAGGCTGGTCGAAAATGTAGAATAACGTTTAAATTACAGTTTCAATTTAGTACACGTAAACGTAAACCATTGTAAACGAATCTGCTGCAAAAACAAGTTGATCGGTCCAAAGTCAATTTGCTCGAGAAAATCATTTAATTCTACGTCTTCTCCTTAATTTGTAACGAACAGTTACCCTCAATCTGCACCACGAATTACGGGACACCCTGCATTTCCTAATTTCCTGTGCACGGCTAGCGCCTAGGAGTGCTACAACGCGTGCGATCGTGCGAGGGTGAATTAAACAACGTACCTTTCAAAATTACATACAAAAATAACAAAAGGAAGAGCAATGATTGCACTGTTTATTCGGGTATTTGTAAAAATTTACGATTCAGTTGACATTTACAGTACGTTACGCTCGCCATGGAAAGTAGGTTGACACGATAGAAATTCGTTAAGAAAATGTATTTTCAACTTTTAAGAACTCGCGGATTCTTACTGAAAAAACACTGTAATTACCGCGTAATATTAATACAGTGCCCAGAAAATTGATTCAATTTTAAAGTGAGATCTTTTAATAAAATCCATCGAATGTTTTCTATAAGTAAAATACACTTAAATTTAGAAAATTCAAAAAATCACTGTTGTGATACGCGGTATGATCGATTAAAATTATATGCGAAATGCGATGTTGTCCAAATGGACACCACCAATGGCCAATGGAATAGTTTCGGATAATTATTCAGAATACGTGCATCCCAGTTTTCGTACTTCTTTTTTTATCAGATTTTGATATTCAAAAAGAAACGAGACGTTTTCCAAGTTCGTCAACGTACTTGCAATAGCGAGAGTGATTTCGCGAATAACCGATGCTCACTTTACTTTCTGAATCCCAGAAACGAAGCGATCCCGTTAATATTCTCGAAGAAGAGTCGCAATATCTGCTCTCTGTCGTAGTCGTTCCGCACCTTCTTCGGTCTCTGGCGTCTTCGCACATCAAGCAAGTGTTCCTCCACCAATCGCTACAGTACAATATAGGTTTACATTGTGGGTGCCAGTGCCGTTTGATCCTTCGTAGAAAATTTTGGGAGAAATCTGTCTCGGGATCTTCTTTCGTTCGTCAGTGTACGTTCCTCTCGAGCGAGTATCGTGTCGTGAGTTCGAGACGTTAAGGGATGGTATCGTTACAATCGAGAAACATAATTTTAGGTGGGTGTCCCAGAAATTATTGCGGAATTTTAGTCGCAATGGTTCTTTCGCTATTTCACGAGTATTCGTTGGAATAAATTGCAGTTGAATCTTGATATAAACGGGATAAAAATGAGGAAGTCACGGTAAAGCGATTACAAGGGATTTCCCTGTAGTCACAATTTATTTCAAGAATTCTGTTCACAGGAAGTAAACTGTATTTATTTTTTGACAGTTACAAAGTCACCCTTTTGAAAGTATGTTTTATTATTCTCCAATTATAGTTTATCGATTTAAGAGATTGAAATGCGTAATATTTTCTGGGATACTTCTATTTTCCGTGACAGAGGTGAAGACTAGACGTCGAACATACTAATCGCGCTATCCACCTTCAGGCAGTTAACATTAGCTACGTGCTACTATGTACATTCTGTGCTATTACGTTCTGTGTTATTATTATCTGTTACGATTACGACTTACTATGTATGGGTAATAAATTAGATAGACTGGGCAACCGATGTAGAAAAATATACAAGAGTACAAGAAAAGGGACGAGATTCTGGCGTATCAAAGATTATCTAGAATCGCGGAAGAAGGTGTAAAAGTAGAAGCGATAGTCATTGGTTCGTCTGTTGGGGTAATCTTTCAGTTTTTCCATTTCCAAGTAAACAAAGAATTGTGTAATTCCAGTTACCATTGAATCTGAAAAGGGATTCTATCTGACGTTTTTCTGGTATATTTAATTTTGTCTCCATCGATAATGTATTCTTTAATTGAAATTAATTTACATTTTATATCAAAGTTCGGGAAATGACCGAAAAGAAAAAACATTGCCTCGCGGTTCTTTGATCGAATGTAAGTTGTGGGATGGAATTTACGTTGGACACGGTTTCTAGCAGAGTTTGGTCAGTGATCAAAACAGTGTTTGCCTCACGATATAAATATTAGAGTATTCGACAGGTATTCGAACATGTTTAACGCATGATGTTCTACCATCGAGTAGGTACACGTACCTCTACATTCTATTAGGTAACTCTAATACGAACTAGCGATAACGAGCGATCTGGAGTGCATGGTTATCGATCGTTTCACAACCTGTTAATCCATGAAAATCGTGCAATCGTACGCAACGTTTGCCTTGCGGCGCAGCCAGTGATGGGCAAAACTCTTATCAACGTACAAATTTCGAATAACGAATAAAACGATTTTTCATTCGTTACTTGTATAATAAAAATTGGAGTTTGAAATCATACATTAAATTACTTCAGAATGAGCTGCTTCGGATTCAAATTTAATCGTTGCGCGTTGAATAAAATTTTGCTCGTCTTCGAGCGCAACGCAGACACAACTAACTGTTCTATTATATAGACTAAAACACTTCCAAAGCAATTATGAAAAGCAGTCGACGTGAGAAGTTGTTCTACGTAAATGCATACTGGTCTCGCAATGGTCGTGCTTGCAATCCATACGTTATTGCTCTTTTGGCAATCATTACTGGCAAAATACGCGAAGTTCGATGATTGTTTAATGATGTCCGTGTACAATGGCTCGTGTTCAGAATCGTCCACCATTCTCGACTTTGTATCTTTATTCGTATACGCATAACTGTACAGATATTTGACCTGTGCTGTGATTCTTTCAAATCTAAAAGTTAATCAAAAATTTATGAAGCTTGAACAAAGTACCTTTCACTAAATAATAGGGCACTCGTGTTAGAACAATTCTGTCAAAAAGTAAATGTTTTCTTTCTAGTGTGCTTTTTATGAAGATCAATATAAAAAGATGAATGGTGGATATTCACAACGATTTACTGTACTTAAAAAAAAATTCTTGCCCAATTGTAACTTCGAATATTCAACTGTGAACGTTGCAGAACTTAAGTATAATCGTTCGAGGTAAAAGTATCAGTAGTTGATCATGTACCGGAGTTTCACGCTCCCAGAAAAAGAGACTGAAAACAAGTTGGTCATGTTCGTAATAACATTGGACATGGTATATGCAATCCGTAAGTGTCCCTAACGAAACAAGTGTCGTTTTAAATTTCATAATGTTCTTCAGACAAACTTAGTTTCCTTAAAAGAATATGTAATTGTATGTTTAATCATGGCTACGTAACTTCCTTGTTTCTTTCGAAATCGTTTGCTTTGTGCATCGGAACAGTTTCTTTCTTATTGCTTCCTGAATTAAAAAGAAGAGCTTGTAGAAAAAAAATTCTACCGGAGCTGGAAATTTACATTTTCCGGAAGGATCAACTACTGTTACGTTCACCTTACCTAGATGCACGTAAAAAAAAAAAGTACAAAAAAGTAGAAGAGACTACGATCAAATTGCAATTTATATTCGATCCAAGTCGCTACGTCTCGATTGAATATAAACGACAATTTTTGTTCGGCAATAAATTAAGGTTACGGTGTCTCTATGTTAATCATGGGGGTGAATTACAATTACTTAAGGTCGCTAAAGGGTCTATCGCGATGGTCTACCGTATCCGTCCGTCTGCTACGTGTCCCTAAGCTGTTTCAAAATGCAGCGTGCAGACGCTTTCTAGTTCGCTACGCTACAGTACCGTAAATGTGTCTCGAGTAAGGGGTGCCTAAGGGTCGTGCTTCTCGGCTCGTGACTGTTCTTGGCTACGTGATGGTGTTCGTCTAGGCGGTCTCTACTCTTATTTCTAAAAAAGAGCCGTTTTACTTTCCGTACGGTTGATAATAGCCCTCTAGATTACTCACGTATTGCGCGTGATTGTGAGTGGGGTATTCGGCCCATTTAGTTAGGTCCATGCTGGGGAGAATTCCGCTCCTACACGGCACTCGAGGGTTTCTGTGAAGCAAACGTCCATTTTAGTACCGGTGGGGTTGTTTCGAAAGAATTTATTCCAGTAGATTCGAGCAATCTCTTCGTTTTTCATTTTCTCAGTTCGGTATGTAACATACGTGTTCATGATTCGGTAAACAATTTTGAGTAAAGAGATCACTTGCGTTCCGATGAAATGCATTAAACCAAACTACTAAACAAACATACAAAAAAAAAATAAAACGTAGATAACATCAGCACCGCGCAACGATTTAAAATATTTACGAATTTCTGGTTCGACTTCGCTCAACGAGTAACGACGGTTCGATCGAGAGAAGTTGCTTTCGTTTGCTGATTTCTTCGCACGACTTCGATTCTCACGGTGCAATAGCGTCGATCGAATCTCGACGTTAAAAGGAACGTTTAAATAGTCCCAAAGCGGCAGCCAGGTTCTTCCTCGAGAATTTCTCACAAATATGCCTTTCGTGCATCGCGAACGAGCACGAAATCAGGCAAAATTTATTACTCACATCTCGTGGTCGGGCAGGACCATGGGGTAGATCTGTATGGTGTCGATCAGGTCCGTGTTGTCGCAGATCACTCGAGCGAGCTTGATTTTCCTAATCTCGTTCAGTTGCTCTGGAAAACGACGAAATTTCAAACTTGGAAAGTTTCGGAGTGCTTGCGTTGTTGTATTCGAGGCTGGAAGGACTGGTGCGTGAAATATGTTGAAGACTATGGGGGGAGAAGGTTATAGGAGTTCATTTTCGTTTCTTGTGATCATTTTTTTGGAAAATTGAGGTGATTAGTCGTTATTTTGTTGCGTTTAATTACCAACCCTCTAGGTTCTAAACCTGATTGCAAGTACACTTGATAATTATTAAAAGTAGAAATTCGTTTGTTATAATTGAATGTTATTTTCGTAAAGTTCATGGGTCAGCACTGTTTCTAACACATTAGTAAAATTGAAAGTATTTATGAAATTTACAAATATTTGTTCAAAGATTCATTCCTCAATGAAATACAAAAAACATACGTAATGTATGTAGAACATATTCTATTAATGAATGTAATAATATTAATATCTCGTTTTGCATAAGTGCATGTATCGTTTGATTATGTTTGGCATATATATCTTATATTCTATTACATCATACATGGACAAAATCCACAGTCTATTACTATCTCAATTTTTCTCAGCGACAACATTGCTGTTATATCTCATTGATCAGTTGTTGCGTTCCCAAACCCCATGAACCCCATATAAAAGACGAAACCATCGTCGTCATGTATCCGATCCGTTGTCAAACAGATCATCGTAGCTCGAAAAGCCACAGTCCCCCTTCCTCCATGAGTCTTTCTATCGTCGATCGGAGAAACGAGTCCTTGGGATCGAGTCGAGATTCTCGATTCGAAAGGTTCGCTTACCGAGAGTGAAGGACGACGGCTGGTTCGGCAGCTCGTACCAAAATCGGTCACCGCGACGGGAATAGCTGAATTGCGTGGCGATCACGCAGGCGAAGGTTGGCCCGAGCATGCTACCAGGAAGTGGTCTTTCGGACACGCCACCCGACCAGAGATCAACGTCAGCTGGATGCCTGGAAATCGAATGGAATCGCACCGTTAATTCTGGGAATTCTACGCGCGAATCCTCGAAGCCGATTCGGAGATGCGTAATCGCGCGTAACAGTGATTCATGAGCTGGGGACCGAACTTAGCATGCTTTGAATTATTAATGAACTCCGTCGTCTCGTGTCGAATTCATTCATCACGATTTTTAACCCACTCGCAACTTCCTGGAATCTTGGCTACGTGTGTAACATTGAATTAAAATTGAATTGAAAATGGATTCTTTTTGGGGACGATTACTCACTCGAAGATAGAGCTGTAACGTCTGATGGTCTCGTTCGGCATAGAACCGAATAACTCCTCGAAGGTATCCGCCCAGGGGAGCCCACAGAATTTCCTGAAGCAAGGTAGATAGGTTCATTTGTTGATACCAGTCAGTTTTCGTCAATTATATGGCAGTTACGTTGTAGGATCGACGTTACGTCTGACCATAAGCCCAGTAATTTCATTCCACTTATGGTCAGACACTCCAAATCGATGTCTGAATAGTACGTTAAAAAATACGAAACATCTATTCATATTTAAATTATCTACATTTAACGAGACTACATTTACTATTGCTACTGGTACTAAATATGACAAGCGATATATTTACTTTTACTTTCAATGTTTACCAACCTGAATTCCATGTAACTCGGGATACCAAACTCACGGCCGCGCTGCATATTGAAAGAAACCAAGTCCAGTCCGAACTTAGCACCTGCTTTCTTGAACAGGTGATTCGTGACCTGGAATCGAGATGAATGAATCATTTCTGTGTGTTTTTTTTTTTTTTTTTTTTTTTTTTTTTTTTAACGTTAAACAATACATCTATCGCTCGAACACCGAGCAAAGTATTGTTCGTATCGTTTTGAACTCCTCCGAGTAAAATAACGAAAACAACAGGTAAATTTTATATTCTTTTTAAGTATTACTCGAAGATTTTATAACAGAATTTCATACTTCTTGCGTGATGGAGTCGTCCATAGCTTGAGCGACCTGGTTCATCAGACCCATGATGTATTCGTCGAAAACACCAGCACGATACAAATCGTAGGGTCTTCTGATCAAGTCTGACAGTCTCTTCGAAGCTTCAATGAAACCATATTAGTTATATTACCTATGGCTGAGACTAAATTATTTTTTTCTTTTTTTTTTTTTTCTATAAATTGAGATTCGACGTGACTTCGACTCACCTATAAATTTATGAGCTTTGCTCCATCTTTCGACCGCCGTTGGTAGCAAAGAGTGACCGAATCTGAACGCTGCTGAGGCAAACGCGTCGATCACTGCTGGATTCACGCTATCGTCGTAACCGTCCCAGTATGACTGGACGAATTCAATAATGCATGATTAATATACGATACAGATGAGATTATTTGTATTCAATTTCATGTGCTGGTTACTTGGGTAAATGTATTTCTATTGAATTAACAAAAACTGATTCTTTTAGATTTTGTTCAGTCGTAGGTAGGGTCTTCTGGATTAGCACATTATTGTGTAATCAAATAATTGGTAAACAATGACTATGAGTACATTATCGTCTACCATGCATTTTTGTTGAAGGTATCTTTCAATCTTGAAAGGGGTTACCAGTTTAGCCAAAACATTCCTGATTAAGAAACATACAAATTATTCTTACTACCAAAGGAACAACTAATTTATTACTGTTACTACATAATAATGTACTAATCCAGAAGACTCTACACCTACGGGAGAATAATATCCCACAAAATAATTTCTTTTTGTTATTTCAATTGCTTCATAGAACAGGCAGAGTAATAAATGCAATAAAGAATTATTCATCCAAGTATCGTGTCTTACGTTCTTCTCCAAAAGGAGCCCAAATTTCTCCATGACGTCCTTCCCAAGCAGGATTGGCAGGAATTCGTTGTAAGTGATGTGCTGGATCTCAGCGATGACGATTCGCCTCGCCTCCTGGAACAACGTCTCGTCGTCCCAGTGTGGATTGATCTGATTCAGCTGCTTGGCTATTCTGTTATGCTCGCGTGCCATCAACGTGTGCATGCAGGTCAACACCAGTTGCTCGTTCACTCGTATCTCACCTGAAGGAAAAAAAAAAAAAACGTCACGGCACGTTCAGCTGGAATGTTTCTCGCGATCTTTCAAAAATGCTCTTTATTTTCCTGATTCGAAAGTGGATTGGCTGCATTCCATCGTTCATGAACACTGTAATCGTAAGAAATCGTTCCTTCATAGTTTCTTCACATCGGTGAATTCATTGACTTCAGCTACTTTGTTTTCACGGAATAGGAAGTACGAGTTTCCTGCATTCTTAGGTTCTTCGATGGCTGATTAACGACTATAAATAGAAACTGAAAGGGAATCTATATCCTTTCAGAACGTAAATGTGTGGGCTGGTTGTCGTGTACAGAATCAATTTTTTGGAGGAGTTGGAAGCTCGAGTTTAGTTTTAGGCTTTCTAAATCCAATATTTGTCTTCTGGACTTCATTAAATATGTTGGTGGATTTCTATTCACAATGTTCAATTCACCTGTAATAAACCTGTAAGTCTACTTTATATCCCGTCAACAGCATAAATTATCTGATCCTTGTGCCGATCGAAAATCATAGCGTGATTATGAAAGGTCAAACGCAAGAAAGTGATCGCTAACGAAGCGTGTTGCGAAAAAGAGGCTCAATTATGATCGGCCATATACAAATATTGTCTTCTTGTCGATCATTGTGGCAACGTTACCAATTAAGTCGTCGACCTTGATCGCGGGCCGCTCCCTTTCACGCTTATACATCGCATTATACGCCGATAATCGACCGATCGAACGGCTATCAACGTTGTTCGACTCGACGGTCCAGAATGCGACCGTTCTAAGTGAATTTCGACATTGGCGGCGCTAGATAACGCCACGACTACTATCATTCCTAGTTGATTTCTCGCATACGAAATGGAGGATTTCGTAAACGCGCGAAGTCTTTCGGAATTTCATGACTGAAAAGTGCTGCTAAATGGGATTAATCGTAGATTAATTGGAAGCTTGAAGCTAGTTGAACACGTCAGGATGTGTGGTTTGTCAATCACGTTAGAATGAAGAGGTAAATTGTGGAACGAAACGAGCAACGTATCGAAGGCAAATATTTGGGCTTATTTTACTGAAACTCTTTTCGAACTGTTTCAGTCAATCGAGTCCGTTTATTTATTGATTACTTCGATTTTGAGAAACATAGAATTCGTGGTTTATCAATTGTCCCAATACAGAGTGGAAATTTGTAAAACGAAACGAGAAACGAATTGAAAGCAGTGCAACGTCGTAGTTTATTATAATATCGGGGTCAATCGATCCAGTTTATTTAGAGATTACTCCAATTTAGACAACCGTGTTTATAGATCCTATTTTGACCAGTAAATGTTTTTCAGCTTCTCAGAAGCCAGTATTATTGAGCCTCAAGTATGATGCACGTTACCTATCCCTAACTATGGGTTACTGCACCCGTGCATAGCGATCGAATTGTTTCATCTCGCGCGCGCACGATTATCACGTAGGATGCGAGCGATTTTCTGATCGGTTGAACACATCGTGAGAAAAAGTGTTTTCTACTCGGTGAATGTGTCCGAATGAGAAGAGGGGGAGATGAGATAAAATCTTAGCTATAATGAATTTTTTCGTTGTCCACTATGCATCGATCCGATGCAACAGTCAGTTTAAAGCTGAATTAATACTCCCGACCACTATATTAATTATTTTATAAGATAATTATTTTCTACGATTACACAGTTGCGAGTCACCCATGTGAACAGTGTGGTTTTTGGTTTCTTTCAGACGGAATGAGGAATTCAGATAAAATAAACAAAAGTGTCCCTAGTAGGTATGCTACCTAAATCACAATCGGCTTTGGTACATTTTTAACAACAAAATACGCCAATCGGCGTAACCTGGCATACTTTCATTTAAAATACAAAAACCGTATACACATTCCATCTGTGTTTTATTAAAGAACAAAATCCCGAAATCCCTCTTGGAGAACCCTTCGACATAAATTAATCAAATTCCTCGTCGAGTCATAGGTCAACCATCGTAATGCTTTCGTATTCAAGGATCTACCTGCTTCGAAGCAGTACATGGATCGATTGGGTCGAGTGCATCCCTCGTCCGGTATGTCCAATTTCAGAGGCAGCAGATCCTTCAGGCCGTACTCCGAGAACACCGGGTTCATCCGTAACAGTCCCCCGTAACCCGTGCGCAGTTTCCTGAAAGTATAAACAAAACGGGGTGGTTTTTCACGGCAGATGCGATCGCTAAGACGAAATTTCGTCTCCCAGCTAGGGAAAGATCACGAGCGGTGCTCAGCCTCGATTGGGTAATCGTGGATCTCATAATGCGAGCAGACTAGAAAGTGCGAGGAACAGAATGCATGTACGCTACGTTAGAAAATATAGAACAACGTAATGCTGATTTATTGTCGTGGCTGACGTAACGGACGTACCAGCTTTGAGGTGTTTCGAGGAGCGAGCGCACTTCGGCAGGCGTGTTGCAAGTGGTTCGATAACTGAACGCGTGACTATTATCGTGTGACTGTTATTACGTTGTTCGATGTTTCTTTCGGGAGCATAAGTTATGGGGCAATGCCGCATTTACGCTTCGGAGTCTGTTTCTATCGATGTTTGACTAATATTAACGTGCGAAGTAGCTGCGGCGAGTTCACGTGTGTCGAGGAGAAGGCATTGTTTGGTAGCGAATGACGATTGGGTGGGCGCATTAGCTTCTTCTAACACGGTGACTGCATGTTATAACGTAAGTAAGGGAGTAAGGAAGTAAAGTAATTAATTCTGATGCTGAGTCGTTGAAGAAAATAAGTATAGATAGGATTCCTGAATTTTTATGAGGGTAGTTGGTTTATTGTAGCTCACATTTGCCTTGAAACGACATTTTAACCGTGTAGAAATTTTCACAAGGAATAGGATTAATACTTTGGCTGGGATGGTGTTTACAGATGTTCACCACGTTGAATTGACAACATTCATTTGCGATAGAGAAGCTCCTAGGATATGTACAATTTTAAATAGGGGCTCTTGTGATGAAGAAAAGAAGTATACATACAGACAGTCCCATAAATATTCGTACCCTTTATGTCTATCAAAGAAATTTGTCTAAAATAAATGACAGCTTTGGCATTTCCAAATAAATGTTTCATTGTAAATACATACATGTGCAAAGTTTATTCATGTGTGTATTTGTAATGGAAAATTTATTTGGAATACTCGAGCCTATCATTGAAATTAAACAAATTTCTTCGATTGACTCTCTCGTTAGATATTGCGACAAATACGTCGTTCAGTTATCGAATATTTCTATATTTCATATTACGCTACGCGTAGAAAATTCATTCCGCTCATTTCTGAAGTAACCGTACCATTCGTTTGTAAAGAATAACCAAATAAATATTAATCGTTAGGTATCGCGATCACCCGTCATCAGAATGATCACAATCGTTTTAATCATGGATCATCGTAGTCATTGATCCTTGCAATTACCTATTATCACAGTCACTCGTCACCATAATCTAACATTACCGCACAAACACAGTAATCGTGAACGTTAATCGGACAATTCAAAACAATTACAAGGATCACAATAATCACAGCAATCATAACATTCGGAATTATCTTCGCACAGTCGCCGTCGGTGCCAGGCATTGTTGACGATTGATCTACGCTTCCCTTCGCGCAGCATCGGGGAAACTAAGTAGTAATGTCAATGATTGCGCCACGTCTGTCGATCGCTGCTGGAACAAAGAGAGATCCTGGAAAGAAGATATTACCTGGCGAACGTTTCCGTGATCCCGTAGACTGTATTCCCATCCAACACTCCCGTCAAAAGGTTGAACGGCACACGTGATCCCAGTCGACATCCAGGCCGTACGGCGGGAAAGGCGCGAACGAAGTCCATGCATTTCACGTTGAACAACCTGTAGAAATAATCGTCTTCCGGTATGAGGATCTCGTTGCAGTAAGGGTTCTTCAGGTGTGGCGGCCGATGGCAGCATTCCTCGGGGTCGTTTCGGTTCAGGGGATCTGCAAGAGTGTTGCTCATCGATCATACTGTCTCGTGGCACTGGTATACTCAACGCTTGATAACGTTATCTGTCTAATTCTACGAGGCCGGCTTCACGGGCGTCGTTAACATTCCCGCGTCGATCCAACGAGATACTGATACATTCTAGCTGATCTAGGACGAAACGCCGTCATTCCCGCGCTACGTGTTTCGCGTTTCGAGCGAAATCGGGCAATTGTATCGTATCATTTAGCGAGACGTGATAGAAAATTTATTTTTCATTCCGCTGTTTGTTCGAGTGCAATTGTTGAGACACATCCGTATGACGTAAAATGCGTGAACGGGGTTCTCGGTGTTTCGGATGATTCAGAAATATACGTGTTATTTGTTTAGTAAAATTTCTGCCAAAAGAAATCGAATGCTAGGGTAGAATTTGAGAAATATACTTTATCCGTGTTGAAGATATTTTAAATAGCATTTCAAGTATCGCTTGAAAGTTTCCCAGATTTCTCTTAGATTCAGATTTCTACCAAAAACGATCCAAAGGGTCAACTCCATTTCTTTGTTAAAATTGTAATTCGAATAACGTTTGCGCTCCGAGGCCATCCCCAGCTCGAATCGCGTTTCATTTCTTTGAATACCGAGGTGCAGAACCCTCCCTCTTCCCAGAACCTCCCAATTAAATCACGAGCAGTAACGCGCAACCACTGTCCTCTGTTCCTGCGGCTAATTACCAAGTTCCAGGATAAATGTGCGATTTTGGCGCGGATCGCACGGTCCGTGGAAACGGTAGTCACATGATCGGCCCCCCTGCCAGTTATCTGGACGGCGATCGTTCGCTTTCTCTGGCAGTTACCCTAGTTTCGATAGACGGTAAATATTCGACGTAGAAGGGCTTGGGAGCCGTCTACGACGCTTGCTATATATGAGCGTCTCGACACGCTGATGTAATTGAACCGAAGCCTATTGCATAATTTGCTATTGACTGAGAATCAAATCTGCTTTCTTCGTTTATGGTTCGCGAATTCTTATCCACTGACGCGCGAGGCTTAGGGCTCTGCTTATTGTCTTTCATTCTAGGCGAATGAAATTATTTTCTGTAGTTTTTCAAAATATGACTAAATAAATTTCATTCTTGTTGAAATCTGATTCAGGATGACACACATTGGGTAGTGGATCATTTTTATGATTGAAGATCATTTTGTAATAGTGTGGGTGCATATCTGAAAAATGTCACGCTGACGTAACGCTCGATAATCTTCAAAATCGTATTCACATTTGCCGCCCGCTTTCATCTTTTATCACTTTCAACCCACGCGTGTGCATGCCACATTCTCAGGTTTCCGAGTATGTACGTTGAACGCGAAGTTCCACAACAGCGACGGCTATCCTACGTACTCTCCAGATCCTTTTGAATTCCTAAGATCAGCCTCGATAAATCCAACAACCGCATGCTAATTTTCCCGCGCAAACGACGATTATCAGTCGCGGAATCGTACCTAGAGGGGTCCCAGTAAGCGTGTAGTCGTGGTCCATGAACTGTCCCCAGGCGATCACCATAACTGTACCAGCGTGATCGTGATAACCCTCGTCGGGATGCATGGTACGCGACACGATGCGTGACAGTGGTAAATCGTGACCAGTCACCGATATCCTGGGCGCTGATAAACCGTCCGAGAACCTAGGCGTCAGTAATCTGCGGAAAAGCGAGTTCGTCGTGAAGGAAAAATTAGCAGTAAATATAAATCGCGTCCGAAATTGGTCGTCGCGCGAAAGTTCACCTCTGGAAAGGCGACAAGGTGGCACCCCAGGTTGGATTCCTCAGATTCGTGCACAGGCCGTCGTTTCTTCGGTATTTTCCTGCACGACATTCCACGTCGCTCAAGTAGGCCGGGCATACCTCTCGAATCAACGTCTTCGAGGTGTCGATCAGCGGTAGACTCTTCTCGACTTCTTCATACGTGAGCCCGTACCTGGATCAAATGGACCACGTGCTCGTCAGTTAGCTAAATACGCATTTATATATGTGTTATCGAGGATTTTTTTAGACATTACATATCGTGAAAGCGTTCGTGTTTCGAAAACAGTTTGCTAAAGAATCTGCTATCAAGTTAGTTACATTAGTCGACAAGTTACGCAATTGCTATTATCGATTGTGTTCGAGTATAAAATTTGGAAAGAAACACATTTTATTATTATACACTTGCCTTGTGTTTCTGCTGTTTACTTCCATAGTTATTTGCTCGAAAAGGATCTGTACCATTCTTTTACATTCTAATACATACTAACAAATCTAACGAATCTAACATTTGTTGAGCCTTCAAGTAATTCCAAATCAAACAGTCATAATGTAATAAATAATAGCTTGTTTGAGACTGCGAAACGATGAAAGCTGAGTTCAGGTAGAAATTAGGTGTTCTTACGTATGAGCAAGATTCGTGCTGATGTCCAGGAGGAGTTCTCCAACCGTGGCCAAGTCTTCTGGTCGCCACGTTTTGCCCTTGGGTTGCGCCACATCTGCATCGAACGACCAAACACATGAGCATTGATGACTAGAATGACGGCAATGAATTATTCGAAATGATAAAGTAAGTGTGCATTTAAGATCAAATAAAATGTACTCTGCGTGGAATACATTTTGTCTTGCGAAGATCGATTGAAATGTCTGAGAAGGTACGGTAAGTCGACTATTGTAGAAAGAAGGATGTATCAACTCCGAATTAAAGGAACTGTGCATTCAGTTGCGAATATGTTTTATTTTACGAAGGCTGACTAAAATATCTGAGAAGATCCCACGAATCAAAAACTTTTCAATGGCTCGTTCTTCTTTGAAATTAGCAAGAATTTTGATGTCAATGCATGGCCAGGAAATATCTCTTGCGCAAGTCTCGTGCAGGTGGTGCCCGAAGTCTCCTTGGACAATGAAATGCATGAATGAATCGAAGAAACCTTGCCACCAGTTCTGTACTACAACTTTCCTAACACATTCGAGAGTTTAGGGTAACCACATGTAAGCGTACCAGTGACCAGGCGTTTCCTTTCGAAGCGAGCTGCTAGTTCACAAACCGCACAGAAGGTTGCAAAAACGTGGTCATATCGAGCAATGTTTATGTAAACTGTTGTAATACGAGAAAGATGAATGTAGATCGAATGATCGAACAGTACAAGATATAGGATGTAATTAGTAGCGCAAGAAAGAGCGTTTCTTATTAATATTTCAGAGGTGATAGGATCGTGTACTGTGTAGGTACCTAATAACTAGAAAAAGATTTTGAATAACAAAACTAGGTCTTAAATTATCACAATTCTTCGCTGAGAAATATATTTATAAAAATGTACAGTTCCACGCCATACGTTGTCCAAGTATCTCGATATCGTTAGATGACTCCAAATACCAGTGTCCTATTTATACAATACTCCATAACTCTTCCAAAAGAAGAATGTCATTCCCAAAACACGACTTTCCTCCACACTTGTTAATATAATAAATTAAAAATTATAAACTGTCCCTTAATGGATTCAATTTCCTCCGACAAAGAAGTGGTTAGCAATACCGGTAATAGTGGTGATTTAAGGGCAGCCTGTTCCCATCAACCAGGGATGTACTCCACTTTCTTGATCAATCAGGTCAAGTATCTCTTGCTCTCTGATTACGAATAATGACGGACAATTCGCATGACAACATCGTGCACGGGCTCGCGAGTGGAGAACAAAGGATGGTTGTCGAGGATGAGGGATCGTTACGAGGCGAGGTAATCGTTTCGAGCAACGGTGACGAATCGCGGCGAGTCACCAGTTGCAAAGGACGTCGTCGATCATCCCGAGGTGTAACGTGTGCGCAATAATTGTATATTGTTAGCATTTCTTTTTTTTCGTTTCGTCAGGGGTATGCGTGCACTTACTGATGCGTTTCCTCGCCTCGATGTAGGCGCGATTGACGGCGTCGTAGGTGATGCACGACTGGGATCCAGCTGAAGGCGGGCTGAAAGATGAAGAAACGAGAATGAAAGTTAACGCGTGGTATCGTTTACACAGCTCCCCTTCCCATTATGCTCCTCTTCTCTAAGAGCTCTATGCTCGTCTATTTCTCGTTGAATCAAGGGGTACTCTTTCTTCGAGAAGGTCTTCATGATTTTTTTGCAGTCTAAGTACTTGAGATACGTTTTTGAAATTTGGCAGGTATGTTTACGCGTATCTATACAAGATACTCTAAAATTGTCAACTGTCCTGTTCGATTTGTTTACAAGTTACGTACAACAGTCCACCTTGATAGTCCAATGAATTTTGTTCTTTGGCAATCTGGACATTTTTTGAATATAATGTGGTCGAAGTATATTAAAGACTCTAAGCAACAAGAGTACCAACACCAGGAAATCTACTTGGCAGCTCGGAAGAAAGAGCAGCCCCTTAATTACCCAACTCCCTGCAGCCTACTTTCGCGAGCAGCTCTCGCCCCCAGGCCCTACCTACGCATTTGCCTCTCGGATATTCTGTATCAAGGTAACCCGAAACCATCATGCGGACTCACGAGTGCATATGAATCGACATATCCTGTTTCTTGCAACGAAATATACTGGCATTGACGTGCCGCTCGTGGCTTTTACCTTCGAAGGTTGACCGTAGCGGTTTCGTCTTGTCTGCCTGGCTTTCGGATCAGCCTTCGTTTCCTCGTTTAAGACGTTTCACGACCAATTGACGATGATAAGTGGTTGCTCCGCTACTTAATGGTTATTTCAGTTTCGAACTGATCGTTGAAAGCGTTCTTTCCCTTTTTAATTCGCTAAGGAGTAGAGGATTTTGTTGTGCGAAGTATGCGTCGAAGTATGAATCAAACGAAGGTGCAGAATTTTGTTCTGTATCATTCCACCGATACAGGAATATGCTCTATATCTACAGTCTTATGTTGTATAATCGAGGATCAAGGTTCCTTACTGGTATCACGAGAAGGAATTGCTTTGAATCGTTCATGTGATTTTCTTTAATTGGGCGCGGAGCACTTTCTTGTGCAATAATCCACTATTGCTTCACGCCCTTCGCCAGAAATGATTAATTAGTACCGTTCTGTTTGATATTATCTCACAGTTGTATAGTCTCCTGGTATTTTAAATCAAGGTTTTCGAAGAGTATCCCCAATTAACCTCTGTTTTGTACGCTTGAATAAAAATGAAATTCTGGCAACCATGTTTCGTTAAATGCAGCTCGAGAAATAATAACAACTTGTGATTTCTGGCTCATCGAAAATTGAAAGGAAGACTAACTGCATGTACAACAAATTCATTTCACTCGACGGAAAATTAAAAAGATTCAACGGAGAATCGTTATTTTCGAAAGGGTGAAAAATTCAGTAGAAATCTTGAGTAATATTTCAATTGACTTACCTTGAAAGTTAAAGTATAGACTGATTAGAAC
The DNA here is from genome assembly GCF_026225885.1 of Hylaeus anthracinus. NCBI lineage: Eukaryota > Metazoa > Arthropoda > Insecta > Hymenoptera > Colletidae > Hylaeus > Hylaeus anthracinus. The sequence goes on along the minus strand of NW_026534344.1, from coordinate 4,604,316 downwards.
GTGCAACAGATAGTTAGTTTATCCTAGTTTCTATACTTATATAAATGCCTAAGCAAACACTCAAGTAAAATGCTTCTGAAAATGGTAATTATTCAATCGTGTTATAGATCCCCATTTATAGTTCTTCGCTAGATCTGATTAAACTTCATCATTCGTTGTCGATTTTTATAAACTCTGCCGTTTCGTCCTGTTCTCCCTAACGAACCGTTACACACTTTCTGTTAATCAACTCTTAAATACTTCAGGGGGTAATTGTAAGTCTTTATTGGCATTCTTGTGGCTTACATGGCATTCGTAAATTGTTTGTAAAGCCATTTCTACCGAAGTTCTTGAGGCTTATACGGTTTCCATGATTTCTTCGCAAGCATACTTCTGCTCGGAGTATATTTTCCCACAAATTATCCTGTCACAATCCTTATTAAACGAAGTAATGGCTGCACGCTGAAAGTATTTGAGAGAACGTACTATGGGAGTGGGGGTTCTGGATTTAATTACAGCAAAATTCATTCTCGCGCAATTTCGTGTTAGAATCACTGGCCTAATAACTCTCGCGTGGGTTGAATTCGTGGCTAAGTAAACAGAAAGTTGTGTTCTTTCGGTCCAGTTGCATTTAAGAGAATTTCACTCGGAAAAATTGCAATTTGCCTGGATAATTTTCTGAAGTGAAGTGTCTTTGTGTATTTATTTTGATCCTTCTTCGTAGGATTTGCAACTGTTTCTTTCTAGAATTTAGTAAATTCATTGGGTCACATTTCGAGTTTTCAACAACGGTATCTTACTATCGAAATGTTTTTGACCTCGATGGGAAACTTTAGATTTAATCAATAATTGTATTATCTGCAATTAAACAAATTCTTTTAATACTGAATATTACTGATAATATCGAGATTGAAAACTAAAGCTATAATGAAATTACTTATGTCCACTTTTCAAGTAACAATAAATACATGTTATTGCGCGATATTTATTGACTCGTATTATGATAAAAATTGTTTGAAAGTCGTGTAAAGTTCACAAGACGCGATAGAAAACCGGCTAAGTATGCACGTCGACAACAATTTCTGTATATTCACCTGGCTCGACTACGTGGCACCCGTAGAAGGAAAAGTAACGTTTGAAACATGTTTTACTCCGCAACGGCATACATGGGCTGCGTTTCGAGTAACGTAATAAAATTGGCCGTGAGCAATTTCAAAGTAGGTAGAAAGTACCTTTGATCGCGATTTAGCAGGGACTCTTTAACGACTTGCATGTTACATAAATGAGACAACGGTCTGTCCACGATGACGTTAAGATGTCTGATAACATTTCGAGTTGTTAATCTCTGCGTAACGTTGAGTGAACACGCTGTCGCACGACGTGACATACAGAGATTTTGGTGGGAAAAACTATTTTAAAGTAAAATTATTTTATTTATTTGTTGATATATTTTTCAATAATAGAAAATCTTTTTCTACGAATCTCTTACTATAAGACCTCTGATATATCTCCGCCATAAAATCGTAATTTAAAATAACAATTCTCAAGGTAAAAGTTTTTTCTTTAAAAAAGAACGTTTCAACGTTCCGGAGTCAAAGCTAATAATAAATATTTATAAATTCTAAATCTTTCGACTACCTCGAATAATCTTATCGATCACAAAGATGCCAACCAATTTAGGTCTTGAAATTGTCAATTATTAAATAGCGAGGTAAAGTCTAGACAGTTTATAATAAATATTCAAACGGCGAAAAGCATTTTTAGTTCTCTCTGTGCTCATCGATAACGTCAGAAGTTACTACTATAAATATCTATGAAGTTCTACCAGTGAAAAATGAAAATTGAAAATTATTATTGAAGATTGAAGGACAAACAAATCACCTGAATTATCATTTTATGTTTGAGAAGAATTTTATTCATCTTATTGAAACTCTTTTATTCAAATAATTGTTAAGTATTCATAGTAACAGTAATTAATATAATTGCATTTATATTTCATCAAGGTACTCTCTTTTTCAAATATGACTATGACATTACTCAAGTAAGTTCAAAAAGTTCTTAACTTCGAAGTTCATTTTATTCGCCTATTTAAATATTTTCATTTCGAAACAATTCGACACGAGCAAGTCACACTTTTAAAACGCTAGTGAAAAGTTACGTCATCTCACAGAATGCAAATACAGGAACACGATCTATCTATTAATTGCATAAGCTACAGATTCCATTCGGTATCAGCTGACAAAGTATCGATACGCAAGGCTGAATCGCGACGATGGCATCGATACCGGTAAACTTTTACGTAAGAAAAAAACGATAGAAGTCAGACTATACAAAATCCAATTTGGTCAAGTTACGATTAAATTTCGAGGTCCCCGAACCATGCTCGTAATCGGAATATTGTTCGTCGCGTGCACCGTCCCGTAAATATCGAAATACCGACGGAAATTCTTCCATCGGTTCGTTACACCGATTGCGAAAATATTTTAGTTGCATTTTAGCTGCAGAAACGCACGCTGATCTGGCTTTCACTGTGATTGGTAACGCAATGTTTATAACGGATAGGCGACTTATTTCGTTTCGATGCATTCTGAACCGTACACGTGTCATTATATCTTGTCCCCGGGCGACTATAAACATTTCTTTTTTTTTTTCCTTTTTTTTTGCGAAACAAGTGCATCATCATGATACAATATCTTGCGTAATTCTAATCGCAGCGACGTGCAATAAAAAAAAATTCATTTGCATACTACTTGGATGCATTATGTATCTCACGAGACGTGACTCGAGTGATCGATGACATGTAAATACAATTAGAATTAAACGAGTCGTTTGCATTCTAATTTAAACTCTATGATGGATGTGTTTTATTTTGAACTAAATGGTCCACTAGATATGAAAAAATTCGATTACAAATATTGGGCGGATAAATTTTATAATTTATGCTTATAGTAACACTGGATAGAGAACAGATTTCAATTGTAATTCGAAATATAGAAAAATCATTAAATCCGATATATTATAAAAACATTTAATAATATAGATATTATTTTCTTATACAATATTTCTATATTAATTTGTAAAATATGTTTTACCACGAATTTTGTGAATTCTTTTCAACTTCAACGTCTATTATAAAGACAGAAATTCCGTAATCCACGTAGCGTTTTAGAATAGAAACGATAAACTCTAAGAATCTATTAAATATTAAATTAAGAAACATGACAATAGCTTGCACACACGTATGTTGAATTTACATAAATGTTTCGACCTCTTTCACCACTAACATAAGTACAAACGATAAAATTCAAAGATAACTGAATCGGATAGAAAGAATAAAAAGGCGATAAACGTCAGGGATTTAAAAGTCGACGCTTAAAATAAACTTGTACAGTTAGCCGGTTATTTCCGCAATTCACCAGAGACGTTGTACGATAATTTATCACGGTGGATAAAAGTGTACGTATCTGAATATGTACCGGGTCGTGAGAACGTTCGTGTAATGAAAACAGGCCGTTACACGCCGCGGAAAACCTGATCTCCTTTATGTTTATCAACGCGGATAAGACAATGGACGGACTGTCGTAATTCCTAGGTTCAAAACCTTGAAACGAGTTCTTGGAGTTGCGTTCCTCGACGCTGCGTGGAACGATGCACCCCGGGATCGTTGGAATCGTTCCTCCGTGCATTAAACACGAGGTAGCATAACGTTCGTCGAGGAATAAAAATAATTTGGTGTCGTCATATCTTGGGCCATTTATTATAAAGCCGACTTCGTTATTTTAGAGCACAGTTGTGTTTCGATAAGAGAAAATGTGGTTAACAAGAGTCCTGAAATTCCGCCATTGCGTATATAATATTTCATTTATTCACAAAATACTCAAGAAAATAATTATTGAATTGGTCTTCGATATCTACCTCGACTCTGTTACACGTAGACAAAGAATACCAAGAACAGTGATTGACAAATGCTAACGCATGTCATTGATTACAATCTCGATGGATCGTTAAGAGGATATATGATTAGGATACATCGAGCAGCAACGTTACTGGGGGAAAAAATGGTACGCGTAAAAGTCGCGATTAAACCGAAGCACGGAGGAACAAAGGTTAGGTGCATAGAGAAAGTCCTGATTACCGATCCTGATCGGAGTTCCTGCTTTCTCCAGACCTCGAAAATGTCAGTGAAGGTCCCGCCGCGTTGAGTAATACGCTTCGTTTCGGCCACAACTTTTAAGGCGCGTGAAATGCACGAAAGATACAATTGTACGTCGCACGCGCCTTTTAAGTGGAACACGGAGATCGGGACGGGATATCGATGCATGGAAATGCCACGAAAGAGGGACCCGAGGGCGATCGGTAACATTTTTTGTCACTGGATCGACAGATTTAATGGTACGCAGTAATTGAGATTGCGATCTCCTTTAAATCGCGCGGCACGTCTGACGTGTTAAACTTGGCGGTCTTAAACATATCTAAATAAACATTTATACAAATTTTATTGCGGAACAGTGGAATATTGTGAAATCTCTATAATCCTATTTAGCTAATATTTCCACAAATTAAGTAGCCTACAAATAACTCTACCTAAACAAAATTACTTCTCCAATATATCTCTGCCTTTTCTTCAAGTTCTTCTTCTTATCATATAGAGTATCATTTTCTATCATTTGGTATTCTTTGCTCTATCGAATTTCACAAATGCCGAAGATTGTTAATTGGTTGATGCTCGTCAACCACAAACTGGTCAGGTATCGTTGAGAATTTAGCTAATATCAAGTGTTAAATTTCTGTAAGATCGCTTACAACGAGCCACGAAGTAGATTGTAGGTGTAATCGAAGGCGTTCGTCCTTCCTGAACTAGCCAGAATCAGAGCACAGTCATCGCCGTTTGCATAAGCCTCAGCTGACTGGTATTGCAACCCGTTGCAGCTGCTCCTCCACGTGACTAGTAGCAGCAGGAGTCCGACTATTGCGGATCGTATCCGCCCTATCGTGGATCTGCAACATTATAATAGCGACGATCAGTGGCAGAGCCATGTTTCCTAGACTCATGAGAAAGATATCATTTCAGTCGATTTATTCGTACTGAATAAATTCACGGTACACATAATACAACAAAAATGATCCCATTTTAATAACATTAATATATACGTATATGCGTGTTTTATTTAAGATTTCTTCGTAATTATACAAACTTGAAAATTGATATTGCAATGAGTTGCTATACATTGAATACAACCCGACAAATGTTAAAATTATAATGAGAAGAACGTATTCATCACTGATAATCACTTGTGTCTTGTTTGAATCCAATTAAATTACATCGTGTGACTTCTGAATAACACATGTGAATGTAATTGAATTGCGATGCAACCGAGTTACTTTATGATGATAGTTCGTAATTCAATTTTAATTCGGAACAACTCTGGTCACTTCCTATCGATGAAAGTATCGATTCGCGCAATATTTTCTGTAAGTAAATTTATATTCGGCCTTCAACCCCGCGTCAAAGTGGACATTCTCTCGGGCACGCGACTAGACAGAGTCAACGATGTCGGAGTGATACGGAAAATAACCGTTTGCAGGCCGTTTGCAATGCAAATAACGCAATTGCGGATAATTACCTTCCCGCCGCGGTTAATGACACGACGCTAATCAGTTTTACTCCGCGTGTCTGCGGAATCCACGTGATCGTACACTTGGACTCTACGTTTCATTGTTGCAGACGCAGGCATAGCGAAGGAAAGCTGTGGGAATGTCCCCAGAAAGTCGCGAGAAACCCCCATTCATCCCACGACGAAGTCGACCTTTCCTAACGAAGATCTCAGATCTTCTAAAACATCTTCAAACGTCATTCTCCAGACTTCGAAGGAAAGTTAGTAGGTAGAAGGAGGAAGTTAGGAGTTATGGATCGAGACATCTTGCAATAGAGTTGGGTAATAGAGAAAATTCAGTTGCCCTTTGGTAGAGGAGTTGTCTTCTGGTAGATTTAAAGCTTTAGAAAGTAAGGTAGATAGGGTAGACACCAAAAGCCAGGAGAGGAAAGTCAGGCTAATAGCAGGAGTCCAAAGTAAAAGGTTAGAATTGGATTATTAGTTGGAGAATTAAAGGCTGGAACATTGTACGCGATAGTGTATAGCGTAATAAGTATTTCATTGTCGAATTTTAATATTAACCTATTTATTACGTAGAGATTTTAGAAAGGAAACGTAACTAAGTCCATTTCATAGGTAAACAGCCAACAAAAATATCATCTATCTGTTATAGATAAAGTTCTGGAGAAAATATTTCTAACAAAAAAGAAATTCCTCCATCGTCTTAGAGCGAATGATTTCGAATGAATTCTTCGAGTACTTTTACATTAATAATATTTGCACTAAGAAGGAAGGTTCACAGTCGTTTTCATCGACAAAGAAGCTAGCTAACAAGCATAAACAAAACGATTCGTTAGATATTAATCTACCGTTATACAATCCATTTCTGCTCATGCAGAAAGGAATTCGTCATCATACAGAGTTATAGAGCATTTGCTGCGGTAACGTATGATAAAATTGGTTTACGTAATTGCCGCCATTTAACACAATTTCGATCGAAGAAGGAAATAGAGTGTTTCGAAAGGTTCGAAAATGATTTGGAATCGAAGCAGTTGTTTTGTCAGTGAAATTATCAAGATCAAGTCCACCTTAAATTCTATCGCAACGAACGCGTTTGCTAACTACACCTCCGCGGAGAAACTAAATTGCAAAACGCGAATTACCGTGGCAGTATGTTTCTCTGCATTCTAACAAAGAGTTACGTGAAAATCGCGAGATATAATTGTTCTACGTTAAATCGAGTCCACAAGAAAATTTATTATTTATCGACGAATTATTCTGGCCAATGCAAATTGTATAAGCTTGTGAACCAAATAGGTTCAAATTGAACAAATCTGATGTATAATTAAAATTCATTTTCCTTGCATGGTCTCCTTCAGTTGTACCATAAAATGAACTCAACGTGAATTATAATTGAAAAATCTATTTCTATTATTAGTATCGAAATAATTACAAAATTTTTTATACGTACATTTCATGTCGTGATAAAATTATTTTATACTATGTATATACACCTGAAGAAAATCGTCACATGATAGAAAACGTTTGCATCGAATAATTTCAAAGTTGTCAACGAGATAAATTTGCCACAGTTAATTCGAAGAACAATAGTTTAAGTTTGAGTAAATCCGAAACAAGATTCATTTCGATCACCCAAGCGGTTAATGTTTAATTTACATACTTGAAGGCGTGCGCTTTCGATCTTCGAGCTTCGATTTATCTCGTCGAACAATATTCACGGTTTAGCACACGAGGATGCCAATGAAAGTACGCAACGTTCCACATATTAATCAGATAAGAAAGGCGATCGACATTTGAAACGATTTCAGTTCCTTTTTTTTTTTCTGGTCACCTTGCCCATTCTGCACGCTTCTCACGGATGAAACGCACCGATAAACCGGTCGCGCGTTCGGTTTCATAAGTCCTATTAACCAACTGCCTCCAGTCATTGACTTTGCCCGGATTTAATCGATACAATTCGCGGAATCCTCCGTGAAATGCATAAAAAGACCATAAATCCGTCTGGGGCTGCAGAAAAAGATCAATGTTGGATGCGTGATACATTTCTCGAATTGACTGCTATAAGTGGTTGCAAAAACGTGAACATTCTTTAACAACGAAGAAAAAAGAGATCTGTCCAATAATAATCGCAGAGGTTAATTAAAATGAATTAATTTTAAATAGCCTTCGTCGCAGAAGTGATGTTCGGTTTGATGCAGGTTTCTTTTAGTGTCGGAAATTTAATTCTTTATAACAGATTTGCACGTAATTTCTTTGCAATGGTAGCAATAAAATAAATTGTTGCCAGGACCGGGACTCGTATAATATCTCTGGTGATTTGTTCCTTGTTATTTCAATTATGTAACGTCCAGAAATTACTGTCTAAAAGTCGCCTCGATATTAATTATATAAATTATATAAATTAGTTAACAAAACAAGGAACAATTGGCGTACATTTTTCTGAGTAAAAGAAAAACAATTTCTTAATCACGACTGAATTAAAAATACGATCTCCCTGAGCGAAATTAATAGCGTATTTACACAGACGGCAACAGAAAGTCGTCCCGTGACGGGAGCAATCATTTCTGCGGTCATCATGCTCGTCCTCGCGTTGAATCATTTTCCACGTGAGGGATCACGTCCGTACCGTTACGTTGGTGGTCTGGCCGCGAGTCAATCACGATACCTGTTCGATTCTTTTCTTTTTTTTTTTCTTTTTTTTTCGTGCGGAAACGCCTGGTTGGCCGTCTCGTTCGTACGAATTATACGAACTGACCCGGTATTCCGGCCGCGTAACAGCGAGAAATCGAATCAACGGACGTAGAAAATCTTTGGGCGTACCGGAAGCCGGCGAAAGGTGAAAACTCGAAAAGAAGTCGCTCGAAAAAATACGAGACCGCAGTTACTCGATGCAAGCTGCTCACGAACGGACCACGTAACTCGTTCGCGCTCTTGTAGGACAAACGTGAGAGTTTATGGTACTCGGAATAAAAGCTTTTTTCCATGAAATGAAAATTATACACAATTATCAGAATTATGCGAAACTGAAGACTTGGATTTGTAAAATGAGAATTATGGTCATTTAATGAATTCGTTTTTCGAGCGTAACTTGGAAGCTTGTTAGACAATGTTCATAAAATGGCTGAGATATAGTCATCGATGCTATCGTATGTTCTCAATATAACGCTTTATGATACCAGGTGCATTTTTTGCAATATTACACAGAGCGATAGAGCCGTAGAGCAATATAATCTTAGAGTAAATTCTCTGTCGAATATCTATTTAGAAATCAACCCCTAGCCTGTAACTTGGAATTTTCAGTATACATAGTATCGCGAGAACGCCAATATTCTAGTTCACCATATTTCACTGAAAATAAATGGATACACTGTCCGAAGCCTGTACTTTCCACGTGCATGCAAAATATTTCTCCCAAAAATTCGGCATCGACACAGAAATATTCGTAAATGTAACAGCAAGTTTCTTGACCTGTCCTCGCTCAAGTACCAAACGGTATCGTGCTCTAAGAGCTCAGAATGTAATTGCACGCATCCGACACTCGATTGCAGCGGCTGAAAGACGAGATTCTCAATGGTCACTGCCCGGTGAAAGTGAGAAAGAGCGTATCGAATTCGCGGGTTATGAAACGGAATCGTCGCTAATTACTAATTACCCGGCCGGAGGAATCGGCACGTGATAACGTTCTCAGCCTGCGGTTACGCGTAACAACGCGATTCAGATAAGAGACGGCGGTCTGATCGGAATAAAGATCAAGTGGATTACTTTCTCGTTGCGTCTACCGCGGATTCTCCTTTCACTTTCCTCGCAGCTCCCTGTAACGCGTTTCGGACCGATAGAGCTCATTTCGCGTGTTTTCAATAGGCAATGCTCTCTCGATCGGGTTTGCGGTAAGAGAAGTACGAGAAAATTGATTCCCGGGACCGCGATTGATCGTCTTCACCGACTAATCGCACTCCGGACGTTCGTTCTCCATCGCGACTCGAGCGCCTAGGCCAATGCGAGCGAAATCCACGCGTAGAAGATCTGTTTGTTCCTTACAAATTAAAAATCAATATTTGTTTCTTGCCTTATCGAAGAGAAATTAGAATTTAAAGTGTAGAATTAAATATTGAACATATCGAAAAGGAATGTATGTATATACACATGAACAAATTCTTTCTTTATAGAGTTCTTTTTTATTGATTAATTCTCAGTGAAATGGTAGTAAAGAGCTTCATGAAAATTATTTATGGAAAATATTATATATAGATACAGATGTATAGATGAAAATGCTGTGTATAAAATTATATATAAATTAGTTACGCGTGAAAAATATATATAAAGTTACGTATAGGAATCATATATAGATCAGAGGAAAAATTGTCTTTAAACTTCAATATTGAAACCGCTTTAAGCAACTCTTCGAGAAGTACTGTAAAACTCATACAACAGAGTAACTCACGCGTAACAGGCAATGCACTTCGCGTTTCGTTCTGTGTTTTTTACACGACATTAATGCACTCGCATTGCATCACGGAAACTCTATCGAAGCGATTGGCATTCATTTCTATTGAAAGTCTTCGCGCCGACCAGAGTTACGCTTATTCAAAGTTTATTCAAAGTTGGGACCCCTAGATCAGAATGAGTTCATTCAACGATATTATAATCATCCATTCAATATTATATCGGCGACATATTGTTCGGTGCAACTGTGTACGACGGCGAACTGAATGTGCGTGCAGCAATTCTCGAGAGTGCAACGATTCTTTGGGCTAATTGGATAGGTGTAACAACGTCTTGCGTCAGAAGCATTAAACAAAGTTCGTAAATCCCGCAACAAACAGTTACGTTAAACTGCATCGAATACTGTCTCAACTCTTTAATAGAACATTTCTATCGAATACAAATTACCTGTGAATTTCGACACACCTTATTTTCCTAAAAGCCATTTGATATTATTTTTCTATGTGTTTCGATTTTATTTTTTTTTTACTGTGCCCTTGTAAATATCAGACCCAGAACAGACGCATATTGCCATTGTAAATTTCACGAAACAGGAGCGTGTCATGGTACAGTGATCGACCGTCTACAACACGAGTTTTACTTTCTTTCAATTATACTTCGTACTCCGATCTAACCAAATTGTCTCCAAAACTACCCAGACCTAACCTGGTTTCATTTCCTAAAGATATCGTCATTGCAAACTTGGCAACACGACTTTTACTTTCTTTCGATTATACTTTATACCCCAATCTAACCAAATTGTCTCCAAAAATACCTAACTCCAACTAAGTAACCAGTGTCTGGACCTCCTAGCAGCTAGACGTTCTCACGTAAAAATATCTTGTGCAAATTCGCACAAAATTCCCTCACCGAACGTTCGAATCATTTCTATCCTCTGGCATCCTGTAATAATGGCGCGTTGTGCTCAGCAGGGGGGTTAAAGATCCCCCCGTGCCAGAAGATAACGAGTGGCTGGAAAATCGATTGGTTCCTCTCGCAAACGAGATCAGCCCACGGGCAACTAGCCGGCGAAAACTCTATCGAGCAGCCGTTCTTCGTCTAGCTCCAGTCTCTTTTGTCCTCTGAACTGTAACTCACCCGTGCATTCTGTTATCACGTGCTCCACGTTGCCTTTGAAGCGTTCCACACGAAGGGAGATCAGGATCGCTCGTCGATGATCGCTAGTGTCAAACGGACGCGGGAATGTATCACTTCCGACGCACTTTCTTCCTTAACCACGGCCAAAAAAAAAAAAAAAAAAAAGACCGTCTCACGCGAGGGTGGGGGCGCGGAAACGACGTGGAGACGCGACGATCTCCAAATCCGCGAATCCTGACTGGTCACCACCGTTCCAGGCTAAGGGGGACGACGTTCGCGCGATAACGAGCGAAATCGACGAAGTCTACAGACTGGACGTTAGTTCGGACTGTCCAGCGGGTAGTCCAGGTGACCACTCGACGGGTCTCGTGTTAGGCGATTGTCGGTTAGAGCCTCACTGACCGAGTGTCTCGTATAATCCGGTAACTCTCGTGTCCTGCGTCCGCGGTGCCGGTATAGTTCTTTATCGCTGAGCTACGTTCGAGTTCCGCTTGGTGGTGGAAAGCTCCCCAAAAGCCCGCGAAACGCGCTCGAACGAGGGAACGGGAGGAGGGGGGGGGGGGAGAGAAGTAAGTTACCTTAGGCTCGAGGTAACGAACCTCCAGGTGAGAGAGAACGCGAAAAAGGAAAAGGGAGTGAGCGAGAGGGAGAGGGAGGCGGAGGAGGCGTAGACTCCCGTCCACGTTTTACTTTCCTTTCTCTGAACGAGCCGCCGGCTGCTGCCCTCGATTCGAGACGTCGATTGTGTCTCCGCGTGCTCACCGAAACACGTACGCGACGCCGAAAGTCGCCACCCGATTAATCGTCCTGGGCAATTGGAATGCCTCGGCGGTCGTAACCGCGCTCGCGGGATCGATCGGCTTGGGAACACTTCGGGGACTCGATCTGGGGCTGATCCAGGAGGTTTATCCTAATGAAAACTTCCAAGTTTCACAAGTAACGTAGTTCTTCGTTGAGAGCTTGACTCGGTCTACACGTTAGGGGCTCAACTAGGCTACAAGCTATGAGGGGTCAATTGTCGAGCTCTTTTGGCTTGGAGTCACTTCGAAGACGCGACACACAATTCATTTAGGCAGTTCATTCTAATGAAAAACGTTCAAGAAACGTCGGAAATATTGAATTATTAATTCGTTAAGAGCCCGATTTCGTCTACGCGAGCTCGCTCGAGCTCGCACACCAAGAATTTAGCCCACTTCAGGAACGATTTTTTAAAAATATGTCTCTTCTCGTTAACCCCTTGTCCCGTGATTTACTCTGGAACCGTAGGTGCCATAGCCAGGTATATATAGGAACGAGTCCCTTGTGCACATTTATACGACCTCTCTGACACGTGCTTTTCATAATTCGACTCGAATTCCATATCACGTGTCTCGCACGTTGTTATTGGCTTAAGGGTTAGGTCGTATCGTACTACGTATCGATCTCGAGTCGTGAGCTTTTAGTGAAATACTGTCAATCCTAGAGGTTACAAACTATAAAGCTTTCGCACTCCTGAAAAGAAAGAATCTTAGAAACCGAACATCTTGGATTTCCTTGATATGTTCGCGTCGTTCGCGCTGATCAAACACCCAAGTTTCAATTGCGATACGATTAACGTATGAATGAATCGCGGGAGACTGAATGCTCTCGCAGCAACGAAAACCAAGGACGCCTTTCAAAGCAGAGGCATCGTTAAGCCGAAAGCAATGGAAGTCCTTTTACGAGGGGACTGCACGATATTAAATGGGCATTCGATTCTCGTTACATAAGCGGCACGAAGCTCTTAAACATCATTGCGTAAGGTTATGAAAGTCGCGCGAATTTGAACAGTGGATAGAATAATTGTATTGGATTACATAATGAAATCAAATTGTTGACCGTGCGTATTCGCGAAATCGTCGACTAACGAGACCTCGGCGCACGGTGCTCCAATTAAAGTAAACCCGTCGTGTACATTATTGCACTTTGTGGATATTCGGATGTCTCGATGGGACGCGTTGGTAACGTTTGGCTGTCAGGTGAAGACGTGAAGATTAAAAGGGGAGATGTTTAAAGGGAAAAGACGACATGGTTCTGATCTGTTGAGTGATCAAATGAATCAATCGTGAGGAAATAAATGATCGATGACACGCAAACTTCACGCCATTCATTTATGGTGGAACTTTGTAATTAGTGGAAGAGGAAGCTAATTTATCGATAAAATTATCTGTTATAATATTTGTCCTTAAATATCGTGGCGAAAGAACTGTTACTAACAGAGATTTTAAAAAGTAGTTTGAAGCACTTTGCAGAGATAAAAAGCTGGCTAGTGGGTCTGATTAGTGACGGTATAATCTCTCTAATTAGAATCCTATATCATAATTCATATTACACGGTAGAATTCTGTAGTATAATCTCTGTGATTATACCTACTGTTACCAATCAGACTCACTAGCCAACTTCCCATCCCTGCACAGTACATGGATAAAATTGATCGTCTTGCTAGTTTCAGCGTTAACAGATCCGGTTGTTACAAATTGTTTGGCCTACAACTCCGATAAGTTCCGTTCGAAACCCCCGTGACTCATATGCATAAGAAACGTATCGATCCCGATGACGTAAGAGGTATCGTTGGATCAGCTTTGATTTAGATCGCACCGTGTGAAAAGATCAATCAGAGGATGGCCTGCGGGTTAGGTGAGTTCCGTAGCGAGTCGTGCATCAGTCGCTGATTGCGAATCGTAGAAATCGAAGTGACACTTACAAATCGTGATCAGCTCTCGTTGTGGATCATTGAATAGCGGCCGTGATCGATCAAATCGTAGCAACGAAAGCGCGTCGGGCGTTATCTTTCACTGAGCTCCGTTTAGAGATCTTGGACTAGGGTTGCTTCATAGGTCCACTTTCGACGTTCTTCTCGATTGGAATATTTTTAAGGATTGTATTGACGGTTGATTCATAGGGCATGGTCAGTTTGTAAAGCTCGAGGTCGTTAATCATTTTATTTTTTTTTTTTAAAGGGCGAAGGAGAAAGTTTAGGAAGTACTGCTCTGTGAGATTGTACTTAGAATTATATTAGGTATTTTAGGTATATCGAGTACTTTCGTTAAAAAATCATTACATGACTTGTATTTTATTTTATTTTTGTATCGTGATTCACAATTCAACAGATATCGGTTTCTCCGTTTCCGTCGCGACGAAAACGCTTCCCGCTTCCGGATTTTCCGTTTCAGCGCGCAACAAACGAGGTCTCGTTGCTGAAACTTGTACAATCGTTTCTCGACTCCTCAGCGATCTTGCATGCGACGTATCGTTCGCTTGAAAAGACGCTCGCAACGTTCGCGTGCATTAAGATGTTTATGTATATCCGAGTATAAATTTATCGCCTCGGTGTACCTTCTTTAATAATACCCCGGTGGAACTCGAAAGATTGAACTACGATCCGTTTCGCTGTACAACATAAATCAGTTGGCGCGCAGATGCGATCATTCTGCATATTAAACGGCATATTGATTGTTGCGCTAGTCGATCTAATACAAGTGGACAATAAATGTAGAAATATTGGTCTAAGCCAGCCGATAAATACTCCACGTATCCTGGAACACGTGTACGTGTCTAAATACACATTGTTCGAGTCAGTTTATTAGAATGGTTTTTCAAAATGATTGACTTCCTTCGTTGCAGAAATATGTTTTAAAATGTCTGCTATAAAATCCGTATAGATTGTTAGGATAAAAATATTTTCGTTGAAAAGCTTTAGTTATCTTTTAAAAGTGCGTATTTTATTCTCCACAATTCAAGTATTTCAATTTTCATTTGTCTCCTCTGTTTTGCTCAGATTTGTCTAACCTGAAATCTTAATAAACGAACAGAGTAGAGTAGTACTGTTGAACAAATTGTGAAATCATCAAAAAAAAAAAAGAAAAAAAAAATATCTTCTCCATGTAGTTAATATGTTGAGGATGTAAATTTTCTTTTTAACGCCTCCTCGCATAATCCAACACCTCAGCGCCAAAGGTTGAAGCAACCTCTCTGTAAATTCCGAAAATGATTGCTCATAAATAAGTCAGCATCATCTCTCGTCAGATAAACTCGTGCAATTGAGCAGAAACGATCGCGGAATTTGTAAGCAGTTTCGAATCGTAAAAGCATCCGCGGAGGTAAATATTTATTGCGCTGCCGAAAGAAAAACGCAATAAACGCACGAGTCGCATCTATTAGAGATTTATCGCGCGGCGATCGAGAAATTGGTACAGATAGATCCCCCGAAGCGGTGCTCGCTAGGCACCAGTCACATGATCGCGGTCTGGCTTTCAGTTTTAACGCAAGACGTTCACGCGACGAAAAAATGCGATGTACGATGTAATTATATCGTAGATCTTCCTGAGGTTCTACGTTCTCCATTCCCCGTCCTCCTCGCGGAAGAGAAACCGATCCTCCGATAGAAACTTTCATAGCTGATGTTCGCCTTAGCTCGAATTAAACGAGGAAATCACTACGAAGGGTAGCAATCATCGATTTGGATCATTAGTCACAAAACTATGCTTCCGTTTATTTTGACACGCGATACAGATTGACCGAACAATATTAAATGCCACCTGATACGAATATGACAGTATAAAATTGGCACGTTTGTGTAAATTAACTTAATGGTTTGTGTTTAATAATAAAACTTGTTTCGATTTTTTCAAGTTAGGTGCTTATGTAGTAGCTATACTTGTAACTTTGTAATTATGCTACGTAACACTTTCTCGATTAATTCGCGTTTCTTTCAGAACGAATTGTTCTGGATTTTAAACGGATGGTAAATTGTGAGTGAGTAATATGCTGTATCAGTCAAATTAATGTCTTGGGGCCGCCCTCGGCGTGGACTGTTCATGCCTGGACTTGTACTAATGATAAACAGAAATGTTCTCTGAGAAAACATTCGGAGTTAATGATATTTCGCGATATTAACAAGCATCAGACGTGTATCGTCTTTGTTAATAAGGAGCAAGACAAACATTGAAATTAATTTCGTGTACCAAGTAATCAAAAAGTCCAGGATTTTCATGTCAAGAACAGAGATATTTAACGAGTTAAGCACCTCGCTATTCATAATGGCATAAAATTACTATAAATCTATATGTCTAATTGTAAGAATTATTTCCTTTTATATTTTCGAGAACTGAACTAAAGTTCATGTAACAGAAGAAGAAATTACTCGATGGACAGTTTCCTACGCAAGGTTCGCGTTTAAATCACTCTTTTGGTCGCGCAGTAAACAAGTCTTCCGTCTTATCACAGTCGATTTCACGCGCAACTTATGTTCTCTGAGGCTCGAACTTGTTTCTAGGAATGCGCGATAAACAAACTACGCGCCTGTACAATATTATAACGGTCGCGTATTATTAAACTCCAATGACGAAGTTCTGTGAAATGTTACGTCATCGTGTAGAAGGGAATAACATCGCGAGTGGCTGGGATAACTACCTGGATACAAATCGCCTTATCAGAAGGACTATTATAATACGTATCCTCTTTTGAATTTTCTGTTTACGACTCTCATGGCTGAAGTGGATAAAATTAGAACCATTTCAGATTTCTAGGTACAATTATGTTATAAATGTAGCTCACTTTGGACCAGATGGATAATATACAAGGTGTCCCAAAAGTCGGGGAGGAGCCGGAAGTGGGAGGTAGCTGAGACGATTCTGAACAACAATTTCCTTTGCAAAAATGTCGGATGGGGCTTCGTTAAGGAGATATTAACCGAAAACCCCGACCAATCAGAGCGCGCGTAGACCGTTCGAGCGGCCGCGGTAGCGAAGGCTACGCGCTGGTGGCCGCGCTTGTACGCGAACAAGTGACTCGACGTGCATCGAAGGACATTGACGCTGCCGCCTAGCGCGTAGCCTTCGCTACCGCGGCCGCTCCAACGGTCTACGCGCGCTCTGATTGGTCGGGGTTTTCTCTTAATATCTCCTTAACGAAGCCCCATCCGACATTTTTGCAAAGGAAATTGTTGTTCAGAATCGTCTCAGCTATCCCCCGTTTCCGGCTCATCCTCGACTTTTGGGACACCCTGTATAATTTAAAAAATAGTACGGATGCGGGAGACTTCGTATACGAATATTTGTATCTTTCTTCCGAAAAGATTCTAATAAAAATAAAATTATTCGAGTCGAATTTCGTAATATAAACAAACAACAACTGTAGCTAGTAACTGAACACATAACTTGGAGAAATTGACAAGTTTTATCGTTAAATATCTTCTGAACCACAACGTGAATTTAGACAAATGATGTCCAAAGATGAGCGAAATATGTTTTGGTTCTTCATTGACTTGCAAAGTTTCGCAAAATCAACGCGTAACACCTCGCCTGGTCCCTTTTTTAACAAAAGTACTCGTTTGAATATCGAAATTTAACACTAGTAGCTGAACACTTGATGTTTGCGCGAGGAAATGAATCATTGTTTTATAATTGAACGTTCATGCGGTCGCGACATTCAATTTCTCTGATCTACGACGTCGATGTCGCGAATTAAAAGGTAGATGTTCCCTCGCACATGCGCTCAATACTTATCGCGTCTTCGTGCCGTTATGCAACCCAATTTGCATTGTAATAAATGGTGGACACGAAGCATCAAATTTAAATTTTGCTCTCCTTTGATCACTGCCTCGGCAAAGAGTGAATAATTCACGTTTGTTGGTTATGTAGAGCGATCAGAGTCAATTTTATTAATTCGCGTGAACGACGACGTCTATCGATCATCGTGGCCTTCTTCGGGTTTTTAATTAGATTTGTAAGAGAAGGTAAACTGTATTTCGCCCTCTTCTTTTGGGGGGCCCCTGTTCAAAAATTTTGGAAACCACTGTTTTACAAGGATTTACTTAGAAAAGTAGAATATTGGAATAGTAAGTTTAGGTAATCAAACAAACTGATAATAGACTGAGGATATTTGCACAATTTAATATTTTCAGAGATGCAGAAAAAGAATTGAGTCTTAAATGAAAGAGTATGCCTTATCTTCTAAACTCTGTAATATTTGTGCACAAACATCCCTAGTCTATTTATCATACAACTCTATCTTAATTATGAATCAAGTTGATTCCTTGTTACGACAGTGGTCTCCAAAAATTAGTAGAAGTTTGACATACATAAATTTCAGTGTTAACTAAAATCTCTTAATACAATATGTAACATTTCTCTTAGATCATATGCCACATAATACATTATATTTATATAGTCAACAAGCTAAATGTTTACTTGTAAATGGTCATAGTAGTATCCTGGCAGTAGCCCAACGCAGTCCACTTCCTTTATCGTCTAGTTCCCGCGTATGTAGAGCTGACATTTTCAGCAAGTGCGTGTCGAGAAAATGGCCGTGCTCGTTACGTAACGAACAGGTCTGCCAAATTGTGACTACACGGCGTCAACTATCACGCCTTGTTCAACATCAGTGGTTCTTTACATCTGGCCCACGAACTTTTAAGTTGGTCGACAGATTTATGGGAACTTGTAGAGGGATATATTGAGTATAATTAAATAAAATTTGTCCTAAGGGGAAATATTCGAGCTTGTTTACGTCGCACGGTACACCAGGGCCAATTTCGTTACACTTCGGTGTGGAAAAGTAGGAACATTCAATTGTTCAGATGAGCAAAAATATTATTTTGTAATATTTATTTGAGTTTATTGAGTATAAAATAGTGTACCTTCCGTACCTTATTAAAAAGCAGTCTTAAAGTTTATAGTAAAAACATGAGCTTAGAATAAACATGGTAAATAAATATAAAAATTTATATAGAAAAAGAATCAATTTGCCAGTAGCATAATCGTGAATCGATCGAAATCTTGGACTTTCTACCCTCACGGTCATTAACTTCCGCCGTTTAAACGGCACCTCGTTAAAAGGCTCCGCGTCGATCGCGTCGATCGCGTCGCGACAAGAGCGCACTTCGCCGTAATTGGGCGATATTTTCGTTCGATCTTCGTTCCGCGTTGGCTCGTTTATCTTTATCCCGCAGCCGTGAAATCCGTTTTGGCGGTAATCACGACTTAATCGGATGTAACGGGCGAATTACCGATAAATCGTCGATCGTTACGATTTGAACGGATGATCGAGCGCGCGACACTGATGGGACCGTACTCCGTGGACGCCGTGATAACGTGCAATTTGTATGGGGCACCAGCGCGAAGATGGCTCGTCACGGAGAACGAGTTTCGTTTATAAGTGCGGCGAGAACGTCGTGTTGCGTGCCACGATTTCGGCTGATGCGAATCTACCAAGGAAAAAAGGAAAAAACTGCAAACTTTCTCCGCGCATTCACGATCCACGAAAGCGACTCGCGGTATCACGAGGTCACCGCGGGGAACGTATTTATTCGGCTGCCGACACGGATGAATTAAGGGACGGTGGTTTTAAGATGAGGTCGAGAAGTGAGCATTTTCGGGGGGAATTTATCCGTTGCGTGCGAGTAAAGTGTATATGACACGTCGGAGGTTTTCAGCGTTCGAATCAGATCGAGGGTATGGGAAAGTTGATTGGTGTAATGAACAGCTCAATTTCGAGATGAGAGAGATGTTTTGTAAGCTGACGTTTCGGCCAACTGCAGAGCCTCGTAAAGAAGAAATTATGAAATATGGTAATACAAGAGTAGTTGTTGAAAAGAAAAAGAAACAAGTCAATATGGAAAGATAAATACTATATTTTCTCCTATATTGTATTGTCTTCAGAAATATTCCACAATCTCATATTTCTGTTTATTTTCATCTATTTTTGTATTGTAATATTTTACATCTTCTCCCTCAGTGAGAGCCAATGATATAAAAACAAAGTACTATTATTCTTCATTTATTCCTATTCATTTTCTGACGAACCCATATGTGACGACAGATACTACATCTTCTCCAGTATTTCGTAATCTACTCCCATTTATTTTCACCTATGTTCCTATTATTATAACTTACATCTTTTCCCTTGTGGAAAACCAACATTACATTTCTATTCTAATTTTCTTTCTTTTTTTCTATTTATTTTCTTCCAAAAATTAATCAAAAAATTCAGAAGAATCATGGTAGCCAGATCGTTACTTCGAATTCGATTTTCCTTGAAATCTTTTGTCTTAATGATATATTACCGGGAGTCTCGCACATCGTGTGTTGCCCAGGGGCCTAATAAAATCTTAATTCGGCTCTGACGGTTGAGCTCACGTGTCGAATCCCCTTCAAAACTGTTCATGCACCGGAACGCTAAGAACCACTGACATCGTACTCCTTTCGCAATGCGAGAAGACGAAAAAATGCAAGCAAGAAGACGCTGTACAGGATGAATAATACAAGTGGGACGAATCATAACCGTTTGTTTGATTCGAGATAGGAGAAGACGAGCGAGGAGCAAGTCGAAGAACTTGACACGCGGTCTCTTTGTCGGCTTTTTCTACAAGTGGAATAGTTGCACGCGGAATGTGGATCTGCTGTTTTGTATCGATGGCACCACGTAATTTTCATTGCGTGCATTCTTTCTGAATTTCCACGAGAGTGTGAAAATAATCAGAAAATTGAGTAATAGCGATGCTTACGCCTGGAATGCGAATATACAATTTACCACGCACTTTTCAATGAATACATTCCTTCTGAATTACGATAAGGGTACAAAAACAATGATAAAATTTGATAATAATAAATCGTTTAATTAGCTACTGATATGATGCCACGATGAACGATTAATATTTGATTCACACTCCAGAGATTCGCAAAAACAGTAGGTCTGTGATGAACAAATAGCATACGTGCAATATTATTAACACATTTCATTATAGTTCGTGTCGCAAGGAATAATTTCGTTGTTCGCGAGAAATAATTAACTATTGTTAGTTTTAAAACGTTGTAGACGATCATGTTTAATGCCGCAATCTTTCGTAATGAATCTATCGAAATCGAGTTATGCCTTTCAATGTCTAGCAATATTGTAGCAAAGTTGCTTCAACGCGATAGTTGCAAGGTTCGATCATGTTACAACAACTTCAAACACTCTGCACGAACGTCATGCCAGATGTTCTCAAAATCAGGTGTTCTCAATTTCTGTATCGCTAATTTTGCTGTTGCCTAATACTGCCAATTGTTTAACAGTTCTAATTTAACCAAAATACTTAAAACACTTGTGGAATTTTTGTCAAAACAATAATATATTCTACTTAGAGAAACGCAAGTATCGTTGGAAGGTCGATTCAAATTGAACAAAAATGGTTAAAATAAATTATTTTCAAAGAATAATACTTTGTACCCAATTACGACGTAGATACAAATTAATCTTCACGAGTGCAAAAAAGTTAAGTGAATGTAATACCCGCCACTGATTGATGCCGCCTTTCTTAATTAACGAAAGTACTCCAACGCCCATGGACTTTTACGTTTAGTGGTATTAACAAAAAATACCAGCGATAAATGGAGCGCTGTTGGGCAACAGAACGTCGCTCCGAGCCACGTCTCGTCGATTCAGCTTTGATCAAACGATCGATCGAAAGCGAATCGAGGGAGTAGATAAATAACCAGTAGTTATCTGGAACTCCTGAACAATTTTCGATCGATCGGAGCTTCATTATGTAGGATGTCAGTGTTGCAGCACTTTACAATAGGGAGACATATATTTTCCTCGCAACGTAGAAAAAGTGGAAATGAAAAATATGAAGCTACTTCAATTGAATAATGGATATTAAAACGAATATACACATCTTTGACAAGCAACGAAGAGTACGTCATTTTCCTTTATCAAGACGATCTATGGAAAGGTGAAGACTAAGAGACACTGTTGTAACATAAAAAAAGTAGAAGTTAAAAAGGCATTAAATCGAAAATACATATTTTTGACGAGCAACTTCAAATTACAATGACAAAAACAAAAAATCAATTCTACGATAACATTTGTTCGTTAAGAAGATCCAACTGAAGATTGAGAAACACTGTTACAAAAAAGAATCACAACGAATCGATTTATTCTACTAATCATAGGTGTCTAATCTACGATCTCCAATATTAATCAATTAATAACCAAATAGAAAACACAAGATTAAATCAGCTAAGTGGACGAACGCCGTCTCTCTCCCCTATCCATCGTTTTGCTATACACAATCCACATCCTGGAGCGTGTAGAACACGTTCGTAACGTTACGTTCGTCAACGTTCACCGTGCGGATGGTTCGAGCGAACGATTTGCAAAACGCGCGTATCCTTGGCGACCCACTCGGGGCGGCGCCGGAAACTCCGGTCGAAAAATGTTTTTTAAACTGGTTCGACCGGTGGTCTCGGTGTTACCGATCTGAACAAATGTGAACGGCAAACGCGTTGCTGAGAAACGCCTTGGATCCGGGACAATGATATAACGCGCTCACCGTGCGTGATCATCGCGCGTCGGTGTGCACGCGTGCGCGCGAGTGGCAATGACAGTTGCACGCGCGTATGACCATCTGGCAAGTCATTTGCAAACAGCATCGGCAAACAGAAACCGATAAACAAAATTCAATGAAGAGCTCTTGCTTTCCTTCCTACGCTCGTCATCGAGTGAACCTGACTTATCCAGATCTTATTGTTTACCAACATGGATGGAATGCATTGTTTGTTTATTTAAACGAGTAGTTGGGTAGCTGTTACTGCAAGCATTGTGACTTGACAATGCAACATGCTATTCCAAGTTTTATATTTAAACTGTCCCAGCCCTAGAGACTCAAGAATCTACAAACCTGTCAAAAATTCCGTCTTACTACGATTAGGTTGTTAGACCTGGGCTAGAATGAAACCGACGATGACGATATTGACAATGTTGACGACGATGACTGTTGCACCAAAGATGATCACCATGGCACAACCAAATATCGAATTTCAAATTTTATATTTTTGTATTGTCTCAGGCCTAGAGACTCAAGAATCTAAAAACCTGTCAAAAATTCCATCTTACTACGATCATCTTGTTAGGTCTGGGTTAAGTAAGCGCCGTTTGACTTGAGCTTGTTAATTGTACTTGGAATTGGCTTCCTTGGTGTGCGATATCGCGCGAATCTCAATTATTCGGCGAAAGTATTTCGAAGGAAGACAGATACTCAGATGTTGTGATACCCGAACGTAACGTTTATATTAACGTTAAATGTATTTACATACGTGCTGACGGCGCGCGTGGATGCTCAGGATGCACGCGTGGTTCGCGAATGAATACATGAATGGAAAGAAGTAGTTAACTCGACATAAATCTTGCGATAATATGATGCATATTTCATTGTGCGGTGCTCGTGTAGATACAAAGGGATTACGTTCCATTTTATCGCGCGTTGATAGCTGGCTGATGGCTGGACGTTCGGAAAATGCTCGTAGAGTTAGGATATTGCTCATGTTCGCGAGCAATTATGATATTATTTTCTGGATACATTGCATACGATTCCTTGAAAGTTCAAAAAAATAAATTGTCATAAAAGGATGGTAATTCGATTACATATTTTTCGAAACGAATAGTCCAAGAGCAGTATTGTGAAAACGTAAAGTAATAGATAAT
The DNA here is from genome assembly GCF_026225885.1 of Hylaeus anthracinus. Classification (NCBI taxonomy): domain Eukaryota; kingdom Metazoa; phylum Arthropoda; class Insecta; order Hymenoptera; family Colletidae; genus Hylaeus; species Hylaeus anthracinus. The sequence goes on along the minus strand of NW_026534344.1, from coordinate 4,580,659 downwards.
TGGACGAAATCAAAGGTGCAATTTTCCTCAAGATGGTAAACGTACTCTTGAAAGATCGAAGCAACCTCGAGAAACAATTTTCCTCGAAGAAGTTAACAGAGAAATTAATCACGAGCATCGAAAATGTATTAAAAATCCTAACGAATGATGTTAACCATTAAACAGCGAACTAATAAATACTAAGATGACAAAATTCCAAAGAACGTTAAAAGTCTCGCCATTTCGAGCGTTCTCGACAAGTTAAAAAAAGAGGTAACCGCGTTTCAACGAGTGCCCAAACATTCGCGAGTTAAATGCGATCGTTACGCTCTTTAATTACTCACGATGACAAACTGGATTCCACGGGACACGTTCGCGGTCCGTAATCTTCCTGAAAGTCCAGACAACGCGTCGAAGAATCACGAAAGTGAGAAGAAACCGCAGAAGGCCTGGGACACTATTCGGGTCAGAATCGAGGAGAATGCCAAGGTTTCACCCTCTCCGTTCTTTGCACCGGCAAGTGCAGTTCTTTTTGCTGGATATTACACGAACGACGGTGCCCTATATGCCGGGGCCCCCATAGGCTTGGTCCACGGCCGATTGAATTTCGGTTTCTGTAATCACGGTGTGTTGCAACAGGTGGGCGTATTCTCTTTAATAAAATAATGGCACACGAGTCTTATATAACAATACGGTCGCCTTATCGGTTACTACACGACCGTGGATATGTCTCAATAAAACTTGACACGCGTTCACTAGCGTTTTTCCCTTATCACGGCGATTAAATCTCGTTTCCAGATGTAACGTTGAGAGAGTCGCGCGTGGAAATTCGTGGCATTTCAAGAATCCAAGTTTACCTTCTGATTTACGCGTCTATTGTTTTATTGAAAATGTATTATCGTGGATTTAACAGTTCCGTTGTCGATTTGGAACCATTATATATTTCTTTCTGATAAAAATTTCTTTCTTAATCGGTCCGTGTTGTCCTCGCATTGAATGTTGAAGTATAAAAATGAACTACACACTTTCGATATCGTACCTAGATTTTGCTTTCAATGCTGATTATTCAAATGATCAACTGCTCTATTTTTTAACAAGCTAAAAAGTGCACGGTTAAAATGAGTCTTCGACCGAGTTTCAGCGCGTATCTTCAACGATCGAAATTAACGATAGGTGGATAACGAATTTCACTGTTAATTTGCATCATTTTTCAGGCAGCACCGTGTTGCCACGAATAATATCATAATTACATGCTCGTAACTCTTTGGCGCGAGACGAATAATGGGCTTCGGACACGAAACAACCGCGGACATGTACCAACTAGTATTAAAATATCTATATTAATATATTCATTGCGGGAGATTGTAATTTATGACGAACACCTCGAAAGAGACTTTCCTTGACGGATAAGTGGACTTCAACGGATCTCCTCTGAAGAAGATGGAACGTTTCTCCAAAACGATATTATTCATATTTAGTACTTAGAAATCGCGAAATTTAATTAGGGGAATCATTATTTGATTTCGTCGGACTCGATAACACTCGGACTACCAAGTCAGTCACCTCGACGCATGTACTATGCAATGATGAGAAGTTGGCTAGCGGTTCTGATCGATGACAATAAAGTCTGCTAGATTATACAATAGAATCCTGCAGTACAGTACAGCTCATAATGTAGAATTTTATAATATAACCAAGGAGAATTATACAGTTACCAATGAGACCCACTAGCCAGCTTTTTATCTCTGCGTAGTACCTCAAACTTTCCGATTTTCCCAAACAATCGATAGCAAAGCGGAATTTTCTCGAAGTCGTGGATGTTATTTATTTGTAAACGTTATTTATTTCGAATCGCGATAACGGCACGAAGTATACATTCTAATGAGTTAACGAAACGTTTTTTTAATTGGGTATACGCATAGGATTTCCGTCCAAAATAAATCACACGAGAAGGTATCGAAGCATGTCTCGCGATATAACGAACGACAGTGTATTGTTCGAGCACATTTTTCGTACAGCTGCTCTTTTTATTTCGGCGAGGTGAAAGTTGCTCGGCAGTTTTGGGAAAACATATTGCCCCCGATAATTTACATACGTTCCATTCTTCTTAATTTGACCATGTTTTGACCACATTTGGGGAGTAAACGACTCCGCGGCATCCGCTGTCGCGTGAGAAATACGAACCACGGCAGCTGTAATAACTGGCGGATGAAAGGCGGTCAAGTTGAGCCAAGCAAACTGGTTGATGCATTGTGAAGTTGAAGTTGTAGTAAGAAGTACGCGAATCGGCGTGGAAATGTCTAAAATTCTGTCGAGAAATAAATTCTTGGCCACGTTGAGGCAGGTTTGAGAAATATAGGACCAGAAAGAAACGATAGGAAGACGTTTCAACGAAACGTTTTTCCATGTTATATGAATCATAAAAAGAGGAAGGAATATTGAGCATGTAGTTGTAGTTGAATAAATAATACGATGCATTAAATTAGCTAACTAAAATTATATTTAATAATTGTCGATAGATGTCCATCGATCCGAATTTTTGAAGCACGAAATATATACCCCGTTGTCCTCTTCAAATTGTTTTCAGTAGATAGGAGGTGCAAAGTCTTCATTTATTTACATAAACATCGATCATTAATCGTAGTAGATAGATTGTATAACCGAGCTTTAAATCAATGCGATAAATTAGGAAATATCTCCTTGCATCTAATAATATCCGATTAGCGTCGATCAGTAAAAATCAATTCTCGTTTAAGTCGTGTCTCAACACGAGGATAGCTCAAAAGAAATTCCAGCGTAAATCTCGCAGTCGTACGAAAGCGAAGTCCGGCAATAGCCATCAATTGAAAATAAAGGAACGATCGGGCTCACGTCGCGTTCATATTGCGGTTACATAAAACGGCCACTCGCGTAATGCAAAGACATTTCATACGCTACACGAAGGCAGCGCCGCTTACACGAGGTTTACACGTATGAATACTCGCGGACGTTTAATCTAACGCATTCAAATGGACGTGAAAGATGTTCTGCGGGCAGGAAGCGACGAGGAAAAAGAGAGAGGATCCCCTAGCAAAGTGGCTGATCGAGTAACTGGTAGAAGAAAGGCATCGGCCTGAAATCTGTCAGTCCCAGATTCGCAGATACAATTTCTTTAGCAATTATCTTTCTGTCCGTGTTGTACGCGCAATGTAGAGATCGATGGGTTAACATTGAGCCGTTATAATATCCCTTACATAACATTTGCAACAACGCTTTATATAACGGACTGTCTTTCTCTTTTTCTGAATTTTTTTGTCGCACGAAATTTTGTGCCACGTGCAATTTTCTCTGGCAATGAGTGTTAAATGGTTGACGTTACAAGCAGGCCCTCCATAATAGCGTGGAAATCTCGTTCGTTGCACTGCGTTGACAAGTGGAAGGGATGGTCAGTTAGATGAGAGTGAAATGTGAGGTGAAAGGAGTACAGCAGAGTATCGATAATCCCAAAGAAATTTATTGACGATTGTGGCAAAAATTCTTGTAGGCTGGCAAAATATGTACGAATATATGTATAGAGTTTGATATCGACGTGTCTAATACTTTTTCCAAAAGAAAATTTTAAACATCAGACAATTCTTGAAGGTTCAAGATAGACATCTGTTGAGGATCATTGTTAATTTTGCTTATTGTTATTATTGTTAATTATTGTTAAGAATGATCGATAGTCGCCAAAATCAATGATCCATAATTGAAAAAATTCTTGCTACCTTGCAAAACATATGCACGACGTTTAAACTTGATGCGTCCACTTTCCTTTAAAAACACTCTGAGAAATCGTTAAAATTGTCAAAATACCAAAATTTGTCCAAAGAAGTCCCTGAGGAACGATCGATAATTACGATAGAATCGGTTTCCGCTGATTCGACATGATCGCAGCGGCTCTATCTGTTGTCGAGTGTGTCGGTCGACCGACCCTGATCGCAGCAGGTCGAACAGCCGCATTCTGGCTCGTGCGCGAAGATCGACTTTCGCTAAGTCACATGATGCTAAGTCACATGCGTTCTGCGCAATCTTGCATCTCGATGCACTCGTGTGAGAGATCCCTCTTCCACTGTGGGATCGTGTTTTCCTCGGCACTCGTACAGGTGCACCAACCGTGCGCGCCCGCGTTCTTATGCGCGAGAGGTCGTAGACACGCGGATCGATCTGGCACGACGAAGCAAACGGATCTTTCTTTTCGCCTTCTTCGGTTCCCTTTCACAGACACGGGATTGTGGGGTGGCTCAGGAAATATTTAGCTGCCTGATCTACTTTTTTTCCTTTTTGAATTTCATATATATTCTCTTGGGGGTAGGAGGACGAGAGATAAAAATAAAAGTGATGCAGGCGCGTATTTATTTAACATTCGGTAGACGAATGATTTTAGCATCTAAATTTAATATGTAATCAAAATACAGTATGCTGGAAGCATTTATTTAATTATTTGGTAGTCTCGCTTAAGCTAACTTTTAAATTCAGCTACTAATTTTGTACCACATGATAGTAATTTACAGAAACGAGAAAAATTAAGTAAAACTGAGAGGGCAAGATGAAAAAGGAAGCGATCTGAATTAGAATAAATAACGATATAGGATAATACATTTTATAATAAAGAGGTTCTATCTTCGGTGCATTCCCAAATCAATTCTTCGCGGTTTAAATAATCATTTTCGAAGCGATGAGAACAATTTCATCACCCACCGTAGTGTACACATTTAGTTTTAATATATTATAGTCCAGAACCATGGCTAACTTAAGAAGGTAATTAATTAAGGAACGACGTAATATGTTTATAAATCATAGATCATAGCCATCATGGCCATAGATCATACTCTTTATATAACAAGCATAAGTTATAGCTACTTGGCAGGTGCAAGGAGAATGAGACAATTTTCTCTTTAACGTACCGACATTCTCGCAGCTCCCTCTCAGAAATTTATTTAATTCAGCTACCAAAGAAGTGGTGGAATTTTCAAAATCGATACAACTTTCGTATCAGTTACTTAATTTTTTCTTTCGTAAGATCAATAGATTTCCCTTCAAAAATGAATTTAATTCTAAACTCTAAATGAATCTACAATTTCTTACCTTTTGTTCTGCGAGAATGTATAGTGTGTCTTTTTGTTCGCTTTTATTTCCTTTCGATCGTCGATCGAAGCTTGCGTCCATCTACATTCGGAAACGTAAGAACGTGTCGTACTTATTTCTCGATTCTATATTCCATGTGTAATAATCGGCGTTGCATCGCGCGTCATTTGTCGTATTATAATAATCGTAACGTACAATCATCCAGATTTTCGGCTTATGGCGGCATCGGCTTATAACGTTGTCTGTGTAATTGATTAAGTATTAATTTACTCGACCACTTTCGAGCGTCGCGGCTCATGGCGATCGGCAGATTAAGCGCATAATTCTTGAGAGCATGGGTGGCGCTGGATAAATTCAAATATTTCGCGTTGCGCAATTTGAATAAAACAATTACACGCCGCGTTCGATATTCCGTACGTGCGATGCTCAAGACGACAGGAAGGTTTAATTGCTATGGCAATGGACGATGAAATATGTTGATGCGCCTTGGAACGAGGTACGGCAATTTCAACCATGAAGCATTTACAACCATCTTGTGATATTACCCTAAATATTAAAGGAAATAATACTTTGAGAGAAAGTACATTTTTTGGACAACCAGAATGGTATATACAATATCGCATTGTTTTTTTAACTAATTTACTTCTTTACCTGTCCATGATAATTCAGGTGTTTACCCCATTGGTATAACAATGATAACATTAATTGTTTATTCCACAAGTTCAATAATGAAAAATACGGTATCAATTTTTGTAAAGTAGCAGGAATCGCGCAAATCCGCTGTATTTTATTCAAATACTGTTTCTCAATTCTAGCGATGATTCAGAATGAATACCACGGGGATATCGCGTTTGCGTAAGCTTGTAAAAAGCACAAAATGTAATTCTAATTAGCGAACGATATCTGCCAGTGTTGAAACATTTGACACGAACATTCGTCCACTGTTCCGAGAAACAGACACGTCAGTGCTTACATAAAATGAATTTGCCCATTCGGGCAAGCATCGTCCCAAGCATCGACGGTGTCCATCAACCTGGGTTATTTTTGCGCGCTGCGGTAATACTTGTCGATTAATTCTCAATTGGCATCGAAGGTATCTCGCGGTGCACCTGTTCTTCTTTTGTGGGTGACGTCATTGTTGCGAATGCAGATGCACCGTTCGACTCCATTCGTAAAAACGTCCTTATATGTCGTTCGATGTGAGCACACGACTTATCGCATAAAACGTCCAAGTAATTGGTCGGTGATAAAAATTAATGCCGGACTTCTGTTATGCTGTCATTGAGACACCATTCAAAAATTAATATCGAATTTTCCCCACGGAGTCGTTACTGCGCCATTTAAAAGCAGTATCGAATTTCTCTTACACCATCGTTAAGATGCTGTTAAAAAATTAATATCAATTCTGAATAGACGGAATTGCACGTAATCTATAACCCGACGATTCGGCCAAATGATTCACGCGTTCGGTAGTTTGTCCAGTCAGTCCAGATCACTCAGATCTGGTTTCATTTCACGCACGGTACCACCCATTGTTCTACGGAGCTTTCTCTTCCCTGTCTGTTCCCTCTTGTCTGCTGATCGAAAGAGCGTAGACGCGCGAAAAGGGGCCCGCTATATTTATCAGAACATCGTTCGATACCAATCTAAATAGCTCGTTTGTCTCGCATAGGTAGATCTCGGCTCTAGTCCAAGCTGGAGGTGAAGTCGCACGCGCGAGTGATTGAAACGAGAGCGACAGCTCGAGGAACCAAGAAAGGGAACAAGAAAGCGATCAGAAGACGCAACGGAGAGAGGAGGAACTTTTCGTAGACATTCTGTTGCGTATTCTGACCCCGTTTTCTTCTGAACCGAGTAACCATCGGCACAGAGTTTCCCAGAACGTTTAATTGACAGGGCCGTGTGAACAGTAATTTTTATGTTAAGCACCTAATCACTTCTTCGAAGATTGATGGTTAGCCCTCTGCAACCTATTTTATGCCCGATTTCCGAGGAAAATTCTACGGGGTCATTGGTGAACGCTAACGATGGAATATAAATAGGATAGTAAATTCTAGCGAACACATATTGTTCATCTGTGTCTACCTTGGCGTGAGAAATTGCAAAATAATTGTTCCAAGCTGATAGTTTGCTAGATATATTATTGCTTTCTAATCACTAGTGGCCTACTTATGTCGTAGTCGACGTAGTAACTCATAACAATAAGTTGAACCTCCTTCTAGGCCTTAAACGATCAGAAGGTCTACGAGAGCAAATTTTGTACGTAAAATGGAGTACTTCGTGTTACTGCCAGCATGTGCTCTTTCAACGACAGTATACTCTATTGTACCTACGAAATTTCCCTCCATGCACTTACATTACATTACATTACATTCCACAGTATCCGTAATATTTTATCATCATTCAAAGTAACAATTATCAAACAAGTACATCGACAATATATACTTCACTTCAATAACCTGAGCAACCGCAAATGAAATATTCCAACGACATCCAACCCTAAATCATCGTCGATTCGTTTCTATACGGTTAATTTTATTAGACACCAAACACACAGTTCTGTACCTTTGCCAATTCATTTCTAAGACGACACTATTCAGTCACCGTTTCGTGACCAGATCGTTTCTGTATCAACCACTGAATCTCCTATTAGTACACCGGACTATCAAGATCGCACGCAGTCACTCAGTCGCCCATTCGCGTCGATTTGATCTTCTGTTTACCGTGTGTTGCAAAATAATGTCCATCTTCTTCGGAACTTTACGTTAACCAGATCACCTACCTATTATACATTGCTCGAAGTAATCAAAGAAAGTCTCATTGGAACGAGAAAATCAATGTTTCAAAAGCTATTCCTCTTAAACATTCACACTAACGACTTGTCATTCTTGACGTGTGATTTATTTTTCATGTACAGGATTACTTTCAGCGATTTCTTGTATTATTAGCGTGACCAAGCTTTACTTATACATTTGGGACATGATATATATAGAATTTGAATTATCGAATAAAATGAACAAACAAGGAATATCCAAGGAACGGTTTGTAAAAATAGAAAATGGACGATTCACGAATGGTAAAACTGTGATTGGGTGACCAGCCAACCGCTAACAGGACATTGAACAATAGTTATAACAGGATACAGCGTTGCAGGATACGCAGGCTAGACTCGCCCGTCGTGAATCACGCGGCAAGGTATGCAAAAAAATGAAAGTTTCGCAAAGTGGTGATCGCAGACTCGATCATACAGTCGAAATACAACGATGATATTCGAGACTATTTTAAGAGATTTTAGTCATAGGGTTTCGTGTTCGATTAGCCTAATAGGACGATTATAACTTTGCCAATTAAACATTTTTTTTCATATAATTTGGTAGAATTATTTTAAAGGCCTTAAGCAGCAAGAAATTTATTTTTAACCTAGACAAAGAGAGTATCCCCTTGAAACAAATAAATTTGCAGTATCGTGGAAGTCCGATATAAATAGATTTCGAGTGGGATGGTCTGTATCGTATTTGGTAACGCTGAGGAACTGGATGGCAAGTACCATACATTTCTTCTGCCAGTTTCACATGGAAGAATAAAAGGTGTGCTATCATTTCGACCTATGGCGCGTGTGCTAACTATAGACCCTCCAGTTTAACAGAGGCTACGCTCGTAATACAAGCGAGTGTCGAAGCTGTCCGCGTGGGAGAATAGAAATGCCCTATTATTATCTGGATGGAGCGTCTAGCCGATCTAAATTTAAACCAACGGACTCGTACGTCGTGGTATTGAAATCTCGTCGGGAATTTAACAATAGAGCGACAGGACACGTGCTAACACATATTCCAAGACGTCTTAGTATTTATGAACATGTGAGCAGAAATCCTATTTAGTACTCGAATAAAATATACAATTATATTAAGTGTACAAATCGCCCGTCATTTTTATTGATAAATTATATTTAAATTCGAAGAATTTAATTAAATAATTAAATAAAACTTTAATAATGTAGATATAATCCAGTGGCACTTTAGAAGTTTATACGATCCTGTTGAAAAGAAAAACAGAATTTTAGGAAATATTTCGATAGGTCACGTTTATTCTTGCCCTCAGGGGCTGTAGCTAACGTTTAATTGTAGCTACAGTACGGGTTTAGCAATCCCGTGGTACCCGAGCTATGGGGAGAGGAAGGGACAGGGGACCCCAACAGGCTACCGACATGCTAGAGAATTTAATGGGAATGCTAGAGAATTACGAAGAAAGGTATCTAAGCAAATGCAAAGAGATCGTGAAATATTTAACCGAAGCGTGTAAGTGAATAAGAGATAGGGTATAAAAATGTTGCTATAATGTTACATTAACACGAGGTTTACTGAGTTCTCTCATCAGATTCCTATTACTGAAGTAAGTACTGAAGTAATGCTTTAATAAATGCAGACGATTTACTGAAGTTAATAAGGCTCGAACAAAAATAAATTTGGATATATGCTCGTCTCTTTATATGAATACAAGTCAGCATAACTGATTGGCGAAAAATATGAAGTCATGCGTGATTCGGAATGGATCAAAATTGACCGTGCTCCGTATACCTAGCGTTAAGTTTGAAGTTCCATACATCAATGCCAATTAAGGTTGCAGCCGCGTCCAACAACGTTGAGGTAAACAATTGTTCGAGGCGTGCTGGCATTACATAATCGCAGTGTAACATCCACAAACGTGTGAACGAATCAAGCTTGGAACGGTAATAAGGGTTCTCGGTCCTTTTATTCGCGATTTATCGTCGCCTCTGCTCCCCTTGTTTCGCTGTAATTAATAGCGACTACCTTTTACGGTGTTAATCCTCGTTTGATATAATTCAGCCAGCAGCTCATTGTGAGAGCGCGTATGCAGAAAGTGAGAGGACATACGCTCCTTGGTAATAGGTTGCCCGAGATTACTTTCACAACGGGAGCAAGGTCTTATTTTTTCGCGCGGATGCATCGTCGTCTACTTTCATAGTTTCGGTGGAGTGCACGCGACTCCAGCAAATTACTATGGATTATATTACAATCACGAGACACTCGTCGACATTGAATTCGTTTCGCGCAAATAATAACGTGTATCTACTTCTAGAATTTAATCGTTTCACTTCGCACTTTCTACGTATTAGTTCGTTGAGACAAAGTAAACTCGTCAACGTACAATTTATTTCATAGGTATATTTATTCAACGGTATTGTTACATTCTATCATTTGTTTATTTTCATTTTCACTTTCTAAATAGTTTCTCCGCGGGCAATATATTTGAAAGTCTTATGTTCCGGATTTAACGTTTACTTCAATTGCATGAAAGAACAGTAACACTATACATAGTGAGTAAAAACTATGAAAGACTGATCCCAGAAAACATTATTGCGGGATTATTACGTCAATATTATCCGATTTAATCATTTTCCTGCGCAATTTCTATGTATCAATTACATTAAACAAAAGAGAACTGTTAGCCTGCCGATTTCAGTACTGGATTATTAAAATTGCAAATAATGTACAATATCGATTTCATTTAATATTCAAGAAAAATGAAAACAGAGATGTTCCTTATCGCGCTTTGAATATCAGCGTCACTAACGCCATCCTGCGCACGAGTTCGAAACTTGCCACGTTCTATAAGTGAAAATCAGCAGTCGATATTTGTTGTTAGAGAAACGTCTTATTTAAAACAAACAAATTTAAGAAATTATTGTTATAATTAATAACGCCGTTAACATTCAATTCGTATGATCTAATTAATATCTAATATCTATCTAATATCTAATATCTATCGGGGTATTGATTTAATAAATAATTCAGTATTCGCGGGACTGAGAACAATAATCGTGTAAGCGAACAAGAAAATGAAGCTCACTTTTTTATCAGTTTGTGTAAAGTTACAAATTGAAAGAGGTGTCCATAGTATTGAGTTAGTAGAAAAATTATTTTACATTAATATCCTTATTACTAATATTGTCGTTGACACTCAATTTCTTATTAGTCATTCGCTCGTTAGTAGAATATTCTTGTATTTAAAGAAAGTGTTTGAAATATCCTACGATACATAGTGTTTTAAGGAGCTGCTGTAGTTGCGTTTGATGCAGCTGGCGTTGTCGCAACTGTTGTTCCGTTTGCTGTATCTGACGCCCCTGGCATTGCTGTAACTGTTGTGTTTGTTGAGCTTGTTGCGTTTGCTGCGCCTGTCGTCGCTGTTGGCGCCGCCGTTGATGCAGCTGACGCCGCCGTTGTAGCTGACGCTGCCGTTGTAGCTGACGCCTCTGGCGCTACTCCTGTTGCATTTGTAGCTGGCGATGCTGGTAGCGCAGCTGTTGTTTCTGACGACGCTGGCGCTGATGTTGAAGCTTGCATTGTTGCTAAATCTGGCGGCGCCATCGTTGGTGGCGCTGGCACTGTATTTGGTGGTACCATAGGGTTCGATGGTTTTTGATTCATGTACAACTCGGGACATTTTACAAGGCAAGCTAAGTTCACTATGTATATCGATTGACTCGAAGGGTCGCAGAAAGTGTCGCAAAACGACTTTCGCACGGGTTCGAGTAAACCGAAACCGAATCTTGGCGAGCGTGGATCAATAAAATCTGCCCTCATAAACTGCTCCTGTAATAACAAAGAAAAAATATAAATGTTCATCAAACGCGAGGTCCAAAGTGACTATTAAATTTAAATCTTGCTAAGATATGAGAAAAATTCAACTTGTGGTTAATAAATAGTTATCTGTATGTTTTATGTTGTTGTTTGATACGACCTAAACAGTTGCTTATTTTAATCAATGCATACAAGGGATGGTTGTCTGAACTGGACAATTTTCGACGATTGTTTAAATTATAATACTTCAAATGAACGATAGTTATTCAACAGTTATTCGAGTCAATTGTTCAAGATAAATGTAAAATTGAATTTAATCTTCAAATTGTCTGTTAATCTTATTACAATCGAAAAATGCTATAGCGTAATAAGTGTCGGAAAATGCATGCTATTCAAATCTAAACTAATCAATATTTTTAAAACTGATTTATTACATAAATGAAAGTTTGTATTTCAAAATTAAATGTGCTTTATGAATTAAATTTAGTTAATGTACATATCAGAAGTAATTCAAATTTCTGTGTTTTTAAATTTGTCTGCGCGCAAGAGAAATCTTACAATTTTAAAAAACCCCGAAAGTAGTTCAGTTTTAACAACCGTTTTCCTATTTGTATAGTTGCACGAGCAGAAAACAAGAAACTCGACCCTTACATAATTATGTACAAGGTGAATTGATGTAATTTTCAAATTGGAGTACTAACAGTAAATAATACATTTTTAGTAAAACTCGTCGCGCAAAGTCGCGATATAATAAATATTCAAAATATAGTAAAAAGTACAGCATATCTAACCTGTGACCCAACAGATCCGATCAATATCAGCAAAGCAATCCATGGTGCGAAGTGTGACATGACGTACTCGCTCTAAGACAGTCCAGACTGAAAGTGACACGGCCAATATTTTCCAACGAATATCCCTGCCAGCTTATATAGATGCACCTGGGGCCCTGAATTGTTGAAAAATTCAAACGTGACCTATTCCCGCTCTTTATGATTTTTTACAACTCCTCGGGAACTACGGCTGCCCTTTGTAACAGGTAGCGCACATTCCTTATCGCAATGCTTTGTCCAGTGTCCTAAAAAAGTGACAATATTTTATGCAAAAAATCGACGATAATGCGCCATTGTTAAATATAGATACAAAGCGAACTGGCATCGCGTAAAGAGTTTCGATCGTTTTTTGGATATTGAATATCTCGAGAAGAGAATGTATTTTTGTTTACTTGACGAATCCAAAATAACGTAAAAAGGCATCGAACGTCGATTGTTCCGAGTATTTTTCTCTTTTCCTTGTGATAATCAAATAAATGTCTGCGCTTGGCCAAACAATGAAGAAAATTGTTATACATAAACGTCGAGCGAAATCGAAATTTATTACGTTTACGTATGGATGACTCAAATCCGTAGTCACGTTGTTAATTATCATATGAAAAGCACCGTGATGTTTTCCACGCGGTACCTAATTACATATATGCAACCTGGTTTGCATCTGTGCACACTGCAAGCTATCGATAGTCGACCGTTGTCTGGCTTAATTAAAACCTGCATGGAAAGGAACTGTTCCAAATATTATCAATTTCGGGTCGTTAAACGATGTTCAACCTTGTAGTGTCGTTTAATGTGCGAAGAGAATTTATCAAAGTCGTGACTTATTAATAACAAAATAGAGATGTATTCAATGTTTAGAACCATTAGTCAAATAATTCTAGCAGAATTCCTAAAATATCATATAAATTGGTCACTCTGAGAAAAATATCATAAAACTTGCAATATTTTTCTGAAATTTAGTTCATCCATCTAAACTTTTCAGATCTTTTAAGATTTCAGATTTCTTAATTCAATGTATAATGTATTGCTTAAACTTATAATTGAATCTTAAATTTGATTATGATTAGAGTATAATCCATTTTGAAGAGCGAATCGAATGTAAATAATAAAAGAATCCGTATTAGCGGTCGTAAGATTCTTATCATTTGTTTAGTTTGTATAACATATGCAACACTAAATATTATTTTTTTTACACGTTATAATACGAAATACTAATTCGATTAATTTTCTATTTTCAGTGTCGACCCAGGACGTCGATGATGAGCCAGCCAAACGTACCGCTAAGTATGTCGAAAAGTGTAAAATAAACACCAAACAAAAATTATTTAATTGTCATCGAACCATTAAAATTATCAAAAGGATCCTAATTGTTTTAAAATGTATAGAATATAAAAGCTGTCGCCAAAAAAACAAAACATAAAAAGAGTTATCGAGTAAGATCAAGGAAAACTTGCCACTATTATTTTTCGTTAAAAGAGTCTTGCGACAGATCTTTATTCGTATTCCAATTATTGTTTTAATTCCTCGATATTTTTAGTTTCAAGTTCAGCATTCCTAGTTTCGTACGTGACTTCAGCTTTACCAATGCACGTATAGAAAATATTGTTCATCGAATCAGAACCAGAATCAAGAAATGTCGTCGACCATTGGTGTTAAGCGACTTTTTTCGGGATTCGCGGTTCAACGATTTGGTAATGCATACATAAGGCGTCGATTATACTCGAGTTGCGCCTATGACCTTTCAGGCAGGACTACTTAAAGTTACGTCAATGGTGTGCATTGTACGGGAGAGCTGACTGGTTGGAAGGCGATAGACACCACGTGATCGTGCTACCAATGATGTCGGGGAATACCAGCGGGTCGATAACAATGAGACCGACAACGGAGCTTCAGGAATATTCTCTTCGCCTTGGTCCAGCGCCCTGCCCTTACATTTTCCGTCTCTTCTCCTCGTTGTGTCGCTATCATCTTCCATAACTTCCTCGAGCATTGGTCAGCTCTATTTCCTCATTTCTCATTTCTGCTTTCAACGTGAAAAAAAAATAGATCTACACAACTCCTAGTTTTTCGCCCTATCGTAGAATTCTCTATGCCATATGCGCAATAAACATTCGATCCTACTTTGTTTTACATATATTCGTTGATACTCCAATTCCACTTGGATCTTCAAATGGATCTTGGAAGTACTTCACTGGTAATCTTTTCTTTGTACGATGATGCATCGCGTTTTAGATCTTTGCAATTCACGTGTCTTCTTTACAGAAAGAAATCGATAGTCGCATATCGACGTAAGGTTCGTATTCTTGAGGCTATCCTATAGGATGCACTTACATATGGCTCTTAGTTCACAAGACTTTGGCACGAGTTAATCTTAAGTTGGACAATACGCGATTATAACAAATCTTTACGGTACGACTGGTGAAATTATTTCAGAGCACCTGGAGACAGAGAAAATTATTAATTATTTGCAACGAAAATCGATAAATGGTACGAATTATCGACACGTATCTTCCTTACCCAAAGCTGATGGTGCAGTGTTCTGTGTCCGCGGATTATCGCAACGTAAATAAATTATCACCATATTAAAAATATCTTTAAATTGATAACAATTTTCTCAACTCCAGAAGAAATCATTAAATTTATGATAACGCATGAACTTTATTCTCGAAAGTTTCCTAATTATTTGCAACTAAATTATAACTCACTGTGTCCAATGGTTAACATTTAATTTTTCTATTCCTACAGCAGAAAAATACAATAAACGGTACGAATCGCCACAGATCGAATATAATAAAATGATCGATTTTATACGAATCCAAAGGAGCAGCGAAATCGCGATTTCTACTAATTAAATTCAGTTCTTGCCAGCGTCAGGAAAGATTGTCACTGCGGAAATTCCTAGACCGAGCAATTAGCTGTTTTGTGCCAGTCCGAAGCCAGGCTTCCAGTAACGGGGAACATTATTCGTGAAAGTAATTGAACTCGTTATGAAACTCGTCTTTCAAGAAAGTAATCTAACCCCGTGGTGGGGGTTTCGTAATTCTGAATCTCTAATTGGGCCCGCATATGCCAATCGATCCTCCTTCGGTCACGCACGTGGAAGAGAATAGGACAACAAAATGACTGCCAGAGTCGACATTTAAGCTGAACTTTTCGATATTCACGCGAACGATCGCCAAAGGATACACGACAAAACATGCAATTCAGGTCTTTCATAACTCTAGGAATTTTTTATTCCTTCGATGGTTTAGCTCAAATGATAAAACGTCTTAGTCCCTTGGGCACTCGATACGAAGCAGGCTACCCACAATCGGTAACATGGTTCGCATCCGAGTCATTCTAACCTACAACTACAATTTCCATTGTTTTCCCTATTTCTCCCATGTTATAATAGAATACGTATGAAAGTATATATAACTCTGTGGAAAGTTAAATACATAGCACTCCTGAAAACCTGGCTTATCAGAAATGAAAAGGTCGCGTGAAACGTTTGTCAACGTTTACGAGAACTTTCTCCCCCTAATCAAGGGAATTAATCTCCCACGCGTTGGTACCTGGATAATTCATTATCCAGGAGCCTCGGTACACAGCCAGAGTCATCGATGATTCAGAACGCGTGTGAAGGCGGATTTGCGGCACCTAGGATCGCACTGTCTCCCAGATATCCCCCAATGGGGAATAGCCGGTATTCGGAGCGGTCCGAAACCTCGATCGAAGAACGTTTGGACTGGTAGCGAATCCGCGAATACACCGCGACTCCACGGCTAATGGCCGTGGTCCGTTCCAGTTGATATAAAGAAAGGAGGAAAAAAGGCAGGAGTCACGTCTTGACATCGGTTACCAGTCGCATCGTGGAGTGGGAGGAAGAAATGTACTCCGGGTGATAACTAGACGAGAGGACCCAGTTAATTAGCCGCACGGTTAGATAACGCTCTTTATCTAGATCGTGCAGAACGATCGGGGCTGTGCAGCAGCGCGAACATGCACCAGCCACCAGCCAGTCGACACTCGATTGGCGGAGTGCGCGGCGGAGGATGGCAGGAGAGAGCAAAAGCGACGAGGGGCTGTTAGACGAGACCAGGAGGGCACAGAGCGGCGGGGGCGGAGGAGAAAGGTGGCGGAGTTCTCGTTCTTTGCAGAGAACTCCACCGGTAGTCGCCTCCTTGACGTTCCTCTGGGGGGTTTCAAGCTCGCGCGTGGGAGTGTAGGCTGATAGTAGCGTGGGGTGCATATCGAAGGGAAGATGAGAGTGGGTGGGAAGGAAGGAAGGGTGGGCGAAACGAGTAGGTGGGTTAGGTAGGTGGATGGGTGGTTGGTCGGTCGGCTAAGTGGTCGGGGAACGACGGCTAGAGGGAGCGAGAGACGCGAGGACGCAGGCAAGGAGCACGGTTGAAGGGCGGTCGGGGAGGTTGGAGGCCTTGGAGTGGGGTTGTCGAGGCGTGGGTGAACCGAATCCATCGGGTTCCCTAGGGAGAGGAGGAACGGGCAAAGAAAGGAGAAAGACGACGGCGCTCGGGCCACGAGAGACGCGTAGACGGTGGTGGAGAATGGGGCCCGAAAGAGGGAGACGCCACGCGAAGTGGAATGGAAAAAGAAAGGATACGACGCCGAGAGGGAGATAAATGAACGTTCCTGGGGGAGGGAACACGGTCGTACGGTCGAAGCCGAACAGAGATGGCAAGCGGGAAGACGCGCGACGGGAGCAAGAAAGGGAAACGCCTGAGACGACGGTAGGTGAGAAACGCGGGGCTAGGAATGAACGGAGATGGAAGAGAGACAAGAGGGATGGTGATACGGTGTAAAGACAAATAGAGCGGGAATGCAATAAGGAAAGACGTAGCCCGAATATACATATTCTCGAAGAAAGAGAATGCCAGGGGGAGGGAGCGGAGACTGTGGCAAAGAGAGAGAGAGAGTGAGAGGGGGGGGGGGGGATAATCGAGGGAGATAGCTCGAGCTGATAGGCACGCTGAGAGTGGACGAGACAGAGACGAACAGATCGGCCAGAAGGAAGAGGACGCGAACGCGAGTAGAACGTGTCGAGGGAAGGACGAGGAGAGGGATAAAAGAGAGACTTGATAAGAGAGAGAGACACGGGGCGAGGGAGGGCAAAGCAGAGAGTCGACTCGGATATGAGGGTGTCGCGCAAGCCGGTCACGCCGAGGTTTCCATGGCAACGACAGGCGATAAATCAACCCGCAACATCCCCGAGTACCGCCAGATAAAACCGCATACACATATGTGTGTACGTGCATATACGCGCCAGGAGGATACCGACTGGTAACTCCGCGCCCAAAAAGTTTTCCCTTCGCCCGATTTATGCCGCCGCTGGCTGCAACGCTGAACGCCTTGCCATCGAGGAGGAAAGAGGACTCTTTCTCTCGTTTCTTCGCCGGTATTTCGCCATCTCTCTCCCGACTCCCCTTTATAAACTCGTCTTTTTCTCCCTTTCCTCTCTTCATTCCAGTTCCCCCCCGCCGCGGGCGGGGGGGGTGTGTTATCCGTCCTCTCCCTCCCTCCCCCTCCCCCTCCCTCCCCCCCTCTCTCCTCATTTCTCGTCCTCTACGCCGTCTCTTCATTTCTCCCACTTTATCGTTCACCTTTGCCACTCTTCCCTTTTCGCGGGGTCCGTGCTCTCTCTTTTTCCGTGCGTGCCCCCTGTGGCCCCCCCTCTCCTGTGTCGTTTGTCTCTCTTTCTGCATTCCCTGCACTATGCAACACAGGTACGACCTAGCGCGAATTGTGCATGCACGGTGGCTAGCCTATCGTGGCGCATGCCGCGACCTCAAGGTGTCCTATCGTGTCTTTTCATAGTCGTGCAGACGTAATTGACGTTTGCAAACGCAGACGAATGTTGATAATAACAGTTCATTTTCTGGTTACGCTTCCGATCCCATTGCGCAACAATGTAGCCAAAACGGAAGCACCCGGCGATCATTTTCCCCGCAGCTGTTGAGGAGTACGCCGGGATGAGGAAAAAAGAACACGTGGGAGAATTCGTTTAGCGACGGTGGTGTCATACGGACACCGACGAACGAGAAAGAAAGCGAAATTGAGACGTCAATCTGCCACGATTTGGATTGGTTTTAAGGTCAAAGCGTCAAGTTACGACCGATGAAGCTTCAAGATTTGGAACATGTGATTTGGCTATTAGCGGCAACAGAAGTTGAGGAAATGATCAACTATTGAAGACGTGACTCTAGGAACTCCTTGTTACATAAGTAACGGGCAAAATAGCAGAATAATTGCGTCCAAACTTTGACCTGCCAAGATTTGGATTGATATTTAGGTCACTTCGAGATTGTAAAGCACTTCGGATTCAGCTATCAACTTTCAAACTTCAGAACGTAATACGCTATTCGAAAGACACCCTAGTAACTTCTTGTTACGTCGTTAGACACATAAAAAATGCCGGATAGTTTCATCTGTACCGATTTGCGTTGATCGTAGGATGAATGTTTGGCTTAGTATCGCGGGCAGAGCGACGAATACGATGCGGCATTTTAATCGCGACAGAAAACGCGTGGGCTGTGGATAAACCCTCGCGAATCTAATCTCGTTCGGCACGCCACTGACGTCACCAGAGGCGCCCTCGTGACGTTGCCCAGCCGTCGGTGACGTATGGCGACTCTCGGCGAGCGTCCTTGCTCAGGATGCTTAAGGTCGTAAGGTGTAATGGAGCACTCGTACGGACCACGTGTACGTGACTTTTTATTTAAAGAAGTCGCCCCGCGTGAAAATCACCCTTTAGCCTTTCGGACGAAAGAGGATCCGTTAATTTAACCCTGCTAGGTCTTACAGCGCGATGGCGCAATTTGTCTGGTAGCGTGGGACGAAAGAAATTTGAAGTGAGAGCTGAAACGTAAGTTATGTGTAAACTTTCTCTTGGGTTCGTCTAATTGGCTTCTTTCGTAAATCACACTGTGAAAATGAAAAAAAAAACAGATGTCGTGTTGGTCGTGAAATGAACGATTCAAATATATTAAGTTACCGACAAGTTACGACTATAAGAGTGCTAGTATAGTTTGGAGGGATTTAAGTACGTAGTTACATGATCTACAACTTTCAGGGGTAGTTTTCACCCTATAACGCTAGAACTGTATCGGCAGTCAAGTTTACCTGTGTATGACGAACTTCTTTTTAAAATTACTCAATTGTTAGCCATGGTTATGTCTCGGGCTTTGATTGACGAATTAAGTTATCACTTTCTCCTTCAATTTCAACGATTATTACCGTATTATTTATAACAGGTATGCGCAAAAAAATTCATCTTTGATATTTCTCGAAGCTCTATCTGAAAAGTTTTATTATAATCGATGTGTCAGTCGCTCGCAAGACAGATCGATATTCCGAATAGATGAATATTTCCTTTATTGCGACAATTGAGATCCTCCATCCCCAAAATAAGGGTCTCGTTGCCGTAACGTTCACTTTTGGATCGAGCGAGGACGTCGCGGCGACCATCATATAACGACGGTACTATTTTAACGCGGAGTACATCCGATGATCAGCAGAGACACCTGTTGCTCTTTAATTTGACGTAACGCGTATGCGATCATAAGGTCGTTCGGCTTTGAAAAATTGCTGGCTCATTACGAAAGAGGAGAGGCGAGAAAGAACGAGGACAATAAATACGCTAAAACTTCCCGTTGGATAATAATTCTCGCTCGCCACCACCCCCTCCGGCATTGTCTCGCTTAACCGTGGCTTGATTAACTTAACTGACCTTGCTCGCGGGAACATGGAAAAAAAAAAGGATTCCATTCAACCGATTTATAAATCGAACTCGTTCCATCGACCGGTGTATGAATGAAAACGCGGGAAAAGGGTGTCTGCACGGTTGCTCTGTTTTTCATTGTCCCTTGAACGCCACTGCGATTAAAAAGGCGACTGCTGGGGCGCCGTTAGTGCGACACCAATCTTACCACAACCATCGATTATTTAATATTTATTTCCACTATGCGGATTTTCTAATTTTAGTGGCACGAGACGTTACCTTGGTAGCTGTTTTAAAATTATGATCAACAACCGACCGATGATGAAGTATTGGCGCGATGTGCCCACCGACCAAGCTTGTGCAAAAGCCAAACCACCTGCTAATGTAACTATCTTCATCAAGACACCATCCGAAGGCAATCAATTGACTTCCATCGTTCTACAACGTCTATCATTTTCAGCTTCTGTTCATCAATTATCCTCGATATCACTCTCAGCTTCTATTCTATTTGACCATGCATCGTGATACAATCGCTAACGAAACTTGTGTAGAGAAACCCAAACCACCCGTCGATGAGGTACCCTATTCCAAAACATCGCGTCCCTATCAATCGACTTCCGGGGTCCCTTCTGCCGCAGCATACTTGCCCACGATAATCAAGTGCGTCCGTGTTCGCGGCCCGAGGGTGGACGAGGTCCTCCCACGCGGTCCAACGCCGCGGTTTTCAGTTTAGCATTTCTGGACGTTCGACCCCCGAAGGTTCGTCGGTGGCAGGCTCTCACGGTCACTCGATTTTCGGGGACGTTCAAAGTGGACGGATAGAATGATAATCTGGGAGCAGCTTGGTAGTTGGTAGGTATTGATCTGTCGGTCGGGGTGTTACTGTGTGGTATGGTTGGTCGGTGGGCTGGATAGGTGGGTGGTTGTGCCATGGTGGGCGAGGGTGGAAGCGGCACCAAGAGGAGGGAAGGGTAGCGAAGGGAACAGGCGGGGAAAGGGGGCGGCGTCCGCTCGGGGAGGTGGAGACAGGAATAGG
The DNA here is from genome assembly GCF_026225885.1 of Hylaeus anthracinus. Lineage (NCBI taxonomy): Eukaryota > Metazoa > Arthropoda > Insecta > Hymenoptera > Colletidae > Hylaeus > Hylaeus anthracinus. The sequence continues at coordinate 4,559,395 of NW_026534344.1, read as the reverse complement.
GGATGAGAGGTCGGGTCGGGACGCTGGTAGCTATAGCTTTACGCTCTGCTCTCTGTCTCGCCCTCTATCCATCTCGCCTCCTCTGCTCTATTCCGCTCCGTCTCCCTTGGTTAGACTAGTTCATCCTCTATCTGTGCTAATTTCGCAGAGTCTTGCTCTGCTCCTGTTTCGTGTTCCCTCCGTTCCATCAGGACCATTCTATTTTCCTTCTATTCACGTTTCCCCGAACGCCTTTTTTCTTTCTGCCTCTGCCGTTAGTTTCTGCCACTTTGTCTCTCCGCACCCTCTCTCCTACCCCTTTTTCCGCGCCGTTCTCGTCGCTGTCCCTCTCGCGGGATGCCACTTCGTCTCTCTTCCATTTTCATTTCCATGCTGGTCCCCACGTTTTTTTTTCCTCCCCTAGCACCTACTCTTCCTTCGCCCGTTGCACTCCTCTGTCCGCGCGTGTCTCCGTCCTATTTTCATTTTCATCTTTCCCTGTTCGCGCCGCCTGTCTTCGTCCAGCTCGACGCCGACGAGGCTCGTCTCTGTCGCGGCGTCGCTCTCTGTCGAGAGTGTGCGGAACGAGAGGAACGATTATGGGGCGAACGGGGTGGCCTGCGGGGTTCCCCGCAGGATATAGGGTGTCGGGGAGAGATTGGCAACAGGGTATACGGCGCTCCTCGTTTCGCCTGTTCGCCTCTTCATCCCTCTCCCTGATTCTCGCTCCATCCACCGTGTCTCTAACCCCGTTGGTCTCTTTCCTTCCACCCACTACTCGTCTCTGTCTGTTCCTGTCTATCTATCTCTATCCCTCTACCTTTCTACCTCTCTTTACCGATTTATCTATCCGTCTCTATCTCTTTTTACCGATTTATCTATCCGTCTCTATCTCACCCCCTATCTACCTGTATCTACCTAACTCCGTCTCTCTATCCAGATATCTGCATGCCTCTATCTATCTATCCACGTATCTATCCTTCTCCATCCCACTCAATCCACTCATCTCTATCTATCCACCTATGCGTCTCTATCTCTCTCAATCAACCAATCTACCTACCCCTATCTCTCTATCTATCTACACGTGCACCTATCCCTCTCCATCCTTCCGAACCTACCCATCTATTCGTCTCTGTCGCTTCCTGTCTACCCATCTATCTATCTCTGTCTCTCTGTCGCGGTCTATCTCTCTCGCCACCCTACCGCCGCCTTGCATCCTGCACGACCCCGCGAACTTCGGATTCGTGTGCACTGCGCCGCCACCGGATTGGCGGGCTGCGACCCCGCATGAATAATTCGGTAACCTAATAGTTTCTTGAGCAAAGAGCGCCGGATCGCTGGTGGCGATCTTGTTTCGCGTATCGGACAACCCCGCCGATCTTCGGACGCCTTCGGCTGGCGAAGGCTACAGGGCGAACAGGAGAGTCGTACAGGGATGAATCGAGCTCTTCATTGACGCCCCGAATCGATCGATTCCGAGCCGTGGAAAGAGCCTCTGTAACTTGTACGCTACTGTACCCGGGGTGTTTCGTGAAATTATGGGTACGACTCGAAAGAGGCGGGGTGCGGGGGGAGAGATGGGGTGAATTTAGGGCGCGGAAATAACAAAGAAAGTTCTCCAGTGAACTCTCGTCCCGTCTGACCTTGTTCTCGGGGGCGGTTTTCGGTGTTTGAATTATTTAGAAGTACGGTCGAACCTTCGCTATGCGTACCTCCGTTGTGGGAATGTTTTAATTTTCTATTATTCGATGAAAGCATACCCTGGAATTATTTTTCGCGTGGGAGGGTGCGTGTTGTTATGGGTACTTGATTTCCGTTTAGTGACTGTTAAATTATTGAAAGCTAACGGTTGGAAAGTTATAGGTAGAGGTCACTTAAATAGCCTCAGACATGGAACCAGTTATACCTATGTGATTAATAGATTGCGGATGGTCGTGAAAAATTTATATTTTCACAGATACAGAAAAATAATTGAAACTTAAGTGAAAGTATAACGTGCATATTATTGTTGATATTGTATATATTTTTTCATTTGTCCACATTCTCATACGTTTCTCAATGTTTTCATTTCACATAAACGTATAAACATCCGCAGTTTAACGATTAAGAAACTTGTGGGATCCAGCGGTAAAGGTAATCTGAAATTCATGAATGTTGGAGGAAATCCTTATTATTATATTCATCCAAAAATCGTATCGTTAAATAGGTGAGTGGGTTACTCAATATCGTTGAGATATAACCCAGGTAATTAAATTTTCGTGCCTAGCAGCAATTACCAGTCATAGTCGCAATTAGCGTTATCTTATAGCTTTATAGTCCACGACTCGCTACTCCATGACGAAAGGGGTCGATAAATGCAGCGATACGAATGAAGACCACTCTGAACAGGTGTTGAAATTATTTCTCAATAACCTTGCGCTGTGGTATAGTATTTGCTTTACCAGTAACTAATTTTTACCCAGTCGTAAAGTATTTAAACGTTTTATTATTCATCTTGCTACCGCTCCGCCCCCCCCAAATCGATTTCTCTGGATTATGAATTAAGAGGGGATGAAAATCGTAGCTATATTCAATTTTTTTTTCGAAAACAATTTACTTAATAGAAGATCTATTTGCTGGAGCTTGACTCCGCCATCGTTATTTCATTTAAAAGATCTATAAGTCATTTTTCTGTTAAATCAATCGTTGTATATAACTATAATTTTCATACATCCAAGATGGCATGACACTTAAAGAAAATGAAATTTATAAGCTGCAACCTTTTTGTACTGCGTTCTGGCACAGTCGAAGCATATACTCCGTACCTAATAAATTAAACAAACATAGTCTTGTAAAGTGGCCAGTGGTATGAATCAAACTCCTTTGCTTTTACTCACTCGCGAAGTCATTGAACGTCTTTTATTATTCGTCGGCAACCCTTCCTCGTCGATAAATCGGGTAAAACTGCGCTTGTAAAGTGCAAAGTTGTATAGATCAAACTGTATTTACGAATCATGAATCTGTTAGTCGGATGGGGCAGAAATTGTCGAGAACGGCGTCGACGAGAGATTAGCGCCGACACAGATGCAGCCTAAGAATTCGCTGCGCAAACAGTGGCGGAATAACCGCGGCGAATAATATCCGATACGCGGGGATATTTTCTTTCGCGGGGCCGACGTTCCTCTGATGTCTATTTTCTGGGTCCCTCGCCATCAGCCACTCGATGAACCAAATTTCTGCACCGCATCAAAGCGACTCCCGTCATCGACTGTGTCATCGAGTTGAGCCGCCTTTGAAGATCAGTGTCGACGCTGTCAATGGCAAACTTTACTTTGGTGAAGCGCACCGTCTAATCATAGCTTGCTATGCGTCCAATAATAGGGTCCTAGGTGCCCAATAATTGACGAAAATTTCTCCACAGGTCAGCGGGGTGGTCGAACTTTATCCTTTGACGGATCGTCGCGTTCGGTAACGCTGGTCAAGTAGAGTGTTTAGACAATGAGAGGAAAGGAAGACGATTAGGCGCTCTTTAACCCCTTTGGTGCAGTTTCGTCGACGACATGCTACCTGGGGGTTCAGCTGAATGGTTCTGGCTGATTCACTTTCATAAGTAGATGTAAAGTTCATATATAATTAATGGTGATTATGAAAACAAACGTCTCATAATCGAGTAACGTCCAATAGATACCAGAATTAAGTACTTATATATTATAGTAATACATATATGAAGTCAATAGATAGAAAATTCTCAAATTAAATTCACAATTAATTTTTGTACATATTTCATCAGTTCTTTGTTTCATTATTTAGGTAAATAACCTACCTACGTATTATAGTTGCATCCGACCCATTTACGATAACAATAATTATTACAGATTCGATCACCGAACAAATATTCAAAGTAATCGAACTCCTGGTTCTATCGAACGAAGTCGCCGCCATTGTGAATCTCCCGCGTGCAAAGTTTCGCTCGTAAAACGGCTCGACGACACGATGCGAATGACGTTCGATAACATCGCGTTCTTTGTGTCAGTATTTGCCACTTGCGGGGGAATATGGTTCTCGCTCGGGCTGTACAGATTATGAATTTTGGTGACGGGGTTGCGCATCAAGTTAATCCACCCCTGGCTCGGGTGCGAGAATGATGCATCCCCCTCGGATGATGTAATCATTCGTTCGAGGGGCGATAGAATAGCCGAAACGAAAATTACTTTCTCGAATGTGCGAGCAGCGATGAGCAATTTAAGGGGGTAGAGAGGTCGATTTCGTCCGGACGGATATACAAGACAAACATTGTGATTTGAGCGCCGATTGGAGGTTGAAATTACGTCTGCGTTGGGGTCTGATGCAATTAAGGACAATTAAAGATGAAAATTAAACAATCGAATGGAACCACTTCTCGTTGGAGTGGTATGCTCGGCCGTCTGCACTGCTCCGTTTCTTTCATTTCGACGAACGCTCAAGCAATTTGTAACGATTATTGTTATTGAAAGCCTCTAGATATTCTAAAATCTGAGTACAGTACCCACGTACGCGATATAAAGACAAGTAATGTAACATGAAACAATAAAAATTAATTGTGAGCACCATCGAAGTCATCTTCAACTCGGATGTTCTTTTTTTTTTTCGAAATTCGATTCACACCTGCGAAATACCAGCTTAGTTATACTTGTTGCTGCGGAGGATTGGCAATCTCCTACAGAATTACCTAAAAACAATAAAATCAGTGCCAAATTTCATGTCTATACTTTATAGATTGTTACTTTTGGCGCATGTTCAATGACGCTTACCACCGAAAATATAAAATCTATACCAACCCCTTCGAACGTGATTGCAACGTACGTGTAGATCGTATGCATGAGGACAGTTTCCTCAGGTCCTTTAGCCTCTTCAAGGAGTCTGATATATACGTGATATATACGTGAGTTTAGTTTATAAATTTTCAATATAGTAATACGACAATATAGACCTAGAATTTTGAATAAATGTCAACTATTATATTTACAAATGGCGTAATACAAAAAAACAGCTTAAATAAAAGTGGCCCCCGTTAGAATAATAAGGTTAGAACAATTCCCGATTTCAGATCGAAAGGGTTGAATTGAAGGGAGCACATGTTTACCGTGTTTGCTTTGCTCTGCACAATAAAGTATTCCAGAGTACTTTCACGGGAGACATAATTCTAGCATCGATAGTGGAGTTTACAGCATTAATTCACTCGTTCGCGACGAGATCGCTACGGGTCTCTGTTAATCAAAGCCCGCGTAAATACAGGGTGTCTCAGTAATCGCAACACAATCTCTAAGAGGGTGATTCTTCACGCGTAAGCGCATCGAAAATATAAAATAACATTATACGTACCTTCTTGGAATATATGACTGAGGGTAGCTTAAAGGTTGTATGATTTTTATTTACGAATGTTAAATTTACTTTAAATAGCCAAAGAATGAATTTCTTTACCACGTAAATAAACTATCGATTTTATCATTTTACAATTTATCATACAAGAAAATTCCATTTAAAATGTTTGGTTCGTTTCCGTTTGATGAATCGTTTCGTTCGACTGTTTTATACTACAATTGCTGAGACACCTAGTGTATCCGCGATTCGCGCAAGGATCGAACATCCAACTGAAATAGCACCGTGCCGCGAATACGAGCGTGTTTGGATATATATTGTATTCGCGCCGTAGCGACGGCGTTTTCGTGAATCAAAATAGCGTTCGGTTTTACGCGTTGCCTGACAGCACTTGGTCACGTGCTTCGTTTAATGGAACGCTCTACGAGTTATTTCAAACTTATGTGTCATGCATTCTAGTTGCGTACAAATATAACCGCCATCGACGGTGTGCACGCGTGCGCGCGTACACGCCATGCTCGCGCCGGGACGATTCCTCATATGCTAACGGAAGAATCAACACTTTCTTGGAAAATGTAGCGCGAAACGTCGAAATTCTCTGCGTTCGATAAATCGCGATCGCCTAAAAGTAGCGTTGGCGCGAACGAGCTGCAAAGATAGAATGCAATCGAGATTAACTTTTAAAGAAAGTTTTAGCCGGAGGTGGGCAATATTTTATTCGAATGACGTAAACATGGAAGCAATATTTGTTCCAAAGTACAATAAACATGATTTAAATTACGAGCAAAAGAGAATAAAAAAGTAACAAGTTTCTCTAATCACCCACAATTTCGATCCATTCGTCCTAAGAAAAATTTTACAAACATCGGAGTAAGTGAACTTTTCAGCGCTTACTTAAAAATACTTGCGGCCTAATTTTCTCACATTCAGAGAATCAACATACTCCTATTATAATTTCTCTAAAACTCCATGGATACCTTCCACGACGATGTTAGAAGCGATTCAGTGAATGTTGATTTTTCACGCTCCAATTGTCCACGAAACATTTCCAATATTCGCCCTTCCTCCGCGTCGTGCTTCCTTTAATTCGCCTAATTCTTCAACGCCTTGGTGGCCAGCAACCGTCATTGAATCGTAATTTTTGTTTCTTCGAAGTTACAATCCCCATTGAAGTTTACAGCGACGTTGGGCGATTTATCCATCGAATTAATTTAATATAACGACCATTACAAATTACTTTCGCCAGCTTGACACCTACGCGGATTCTGAAAGCTAATTACGCCCGGAACGGGAAATAATGGAAGCTCCGAAAGCTATTCATGGTGCTCCGCTGTGTAACGTTCCAAAAGTCCAGTGAAAGATGGTGGGAAAATTAGAATCGACCGAGATATACGCGTCGCGACGAAGTAAAAGGATCGTCGATTAGACAAACAAGATCTTGTACGTGACTTTCAATTCGCCGAACAATATTGGTGGTTTTTAGCCGGCTTCGAAAAGAAGGAGGTTACTCAATGTATATTTTGTTCTTAATCAATTGATCTTTCATGAAACCAAACATCTCTTTCGCTAGAATTGGAAAATTCGTGTTGTAGCGTGACCGTAAAGCATGCTTTTAGAACAATGAACGCTTTCGTTCGATAGTTGGGTCAGCCTGTCTTCAATAGCCGTTGAAGTACCCTATTAAACAGGTATTCCATCCACAACTTCGAGGATAGCTTGCACCCCCCTCGCCCCTAAGTCGATCATAACAAACTGCTTTCAAGGATCATTAATCGGTTCAATCTTTCCTCCGTGCGCAACCTTTCGAAAACGAAGAAACCGTTAAAGCGGGAAACACGATGGAAGATTTGCATAGGAAGCAACTGCGGGAACTACCCGACGAGAGGATTACCCTTTACTTCTCCAACTATGCAGACTCGCGCGACGAAGTTCCGACGGAGTACAAGCGAAGGAGGCTAACTTTGAAGACGGAGGCGAGGGAGGATGACTGATTGTGTAGACTGGCGAGATTCGGCGGAGGGTCGAAGCACCTCACCTCTCTCGAAATAGTCTTATAACTCGATGGCGAGCGTGCCCTAAAAATAGCGGGATTCCGTGGTATTTGTATACGTTTTTCGTTTTTGAGCGTCTGGTCTGAGCGAGCGCAAGGTTGACGCGTCCTCGGAGGGTCTGCTCGAACGTTCTGGCAAAAAATTCGTAGCCGATGGAGAAGAGATCGACGATCGTTTTCGCGTACCTCGCCGACGTTTTCGTCCCTTCTGGCGATCCAGGGACTCCCTTGCCCCCCCCCCCCCCCACCACCACCTCCCCCCCCCTCCACCACCCTCCCCCTCGATGCTGAGCGAAAACGAGCATCACGGTCGGAATTACGGAGGCTGCGGCGAAGTGAATCGGGTCAACTCGGAGGATGGTACCGTGGAATTCGTAACGCGACACACCTGTCCCATGATTTCGAGGCGGAAAACAGGGGCAACTTTCCGTGATGACCACGAGTGTTTACTCGTTGAGGAACGGGAATTCGCGTGGGGCTCTGGACCTTTTGCATATAGACAGGATTCGTATTTATTAAATAGATTTTAGGCAAAAGATGGTTAAACGACAAATTGTGCATGCACGATTCTTTTCATTTCTTGGATACCCTCAGGGGCTGTAGCTATGTTCGATTGTAGCGACAGTACGGGTTTAGCGATCCCGAGGTACCCGAACTATAGGGGGACCAGTGGGCTCCAACGGGCTACTAGCGTACCAAATGAGAGAATCACGGAGAATGGTATCCAAAAAAATGCAAATGCAAAGCAATATAAACAATATAAGCAAGGATACAGCTTCCAAAAGGATACCGACGTGTTTAGAATATTTAATGGGGATGCTAGAGAATTATGAAGAAAGGTGTCTAAGCAAATGCAAATACGAAGAGGTCAGGAAAATAGCAGAAAGGTATGCGATATTTAAAAAATCTGAAGGTGCTTCTAGAAAAGGACTTTATCGAAAATGTGATACGATCAACTGGATAAGAGAGAATTATTGAGAAAGGTATGTACGCAAAGTAACATCAAGGGTTAGAGTATGGCCCAAAGGAACATCAAATTATGGATCAATATGTATTATTCGATAGATGATTTAACGGGCACAACAGCTAGCAGAGAATGCACTTCAGACAATGCGTACCAGGTCAAAACAGAATCAGAATCAGGAAGATCGGTGTATAGAACAACCCTTGCAAAGATGAACCTAATAGAATAAATAGAGTGTTCGTATCACTAGAAAGGAAAACTGCACTTTTCCTCCGACAGAGTTAGTGGATATTGAATTCCAATACGCTTCAACGTAAATATCCAAAGATCATGCTCGGATCTTTAATCGCAAAGCTCAAAACACGAAGGAGCTCTGATCGCTCTCGCCAAAACTCACAGACATCAAATATCCTCTGGATTCCCGATATTAAAGAACAATCTTTGCCAAGTGTCGAATCCAGCGTTTCTTTCTGCAGCCTTTCAAAAGTCGTTGGACATCCACTGAGCCAACATTGTTGAACCCAAAGTTGACAGAGTTTTCTGCCCCGTTCGAATCGCATTAATCGTCGCGTCCCTAATTGAAAGCCTAGCCGAGACCAAACGACACTAGGATTCCTCGCGTGTCATTCGAACGTAGAACGCGGAAAGTCGACGTGGTCGACCGGAATTTTCTCGACGTTCCCCGAAAATGGGGGGGCCTCTCCGCAGCCCCTCTGTTATCAAAGAGTTCGTCTTTTCCTTTAGAAAAGCCGGTGGAACGAAGAGAGTCATGATGGCAGCGAAGAGAGAGGATCCCAGAGAGGGAGGAAGAGCCTCTGGAGAGCAAGTGAGCGTGTACGAGAGAGAGGAGACCAGCTCGTAGTGCCGCGAGTGAGCGTGGGAGAAGGATAGAGTGAACGAGAGAGGGCGTAGAATAGACAGAGAGGGCGGAAAGGCCGCGAGAGAGACATAGAGGGAGAGAGGTGAGGTCCGCCGCAAAATACAAGTTGGTAGGATATCGACCAGCCGGAAGTCTGAGTAGTTGTTGCCATGGAGACGCTCAAGTCAATTTGACCTGGGCCAACAGTCACCGGCATACTGATGCACGATATGCCATCCCATTATTCATATGGTTTTTACGCGGTGGAACATATTTCGCGAAGCGATAGCCACAGCGCCCGCCTGAACCCACTACTTCAGCCTGCTTCAGCCAGAAGCCAGCCAGACCGAATCAGCGCCTCCTCGTGCTTCCAACTTTTCTTCGTCGACCTCTTTCGCACTCGGCCACGGAATTTTTCCTCGACGACACCGGGGAGGGAAACGATCGAAATAGGGGTAATGACGCCGCTGCGTCCCTGAACGACCGATGACTACCGATCCCCATTAACCGGTACGCTATCGATCGCTACCATCGAACGGAAATCGCTCCAGATGCCTGCGATTGTCGGATCGGGTGAAATACGCGACGATGGACACCTTTTTGGCGAGTTTGCGAGAAAAATACGATGCAAAGCTTCCATACTTGCACAGACCTAACACTACAGCATGGAATTTCAACTTTTTATTACCTAAACACTATCGTAAACGTATATCGTTCTACGTGTTTGCACATTTGTACACATAGTCGGAAGACTACTGCACCCAAGTTTGCTACTTCGTGCAAAGTTGCCTTGTTGGCAAACTACGAGCAACTACTTGCGAGTAACTTTAGTCAACTATAGTAACCAAGGTAGTCATTAGTCATAAAGACCCTATAAATTACGCGATAGAAATCAGATCTAACATTAGATCTACGTCTATTATGTTTGCTCAGATATTGGCATAAGAAACCTAAAGGCTGTTACATGCGAGCGATTCCCTGATGAACCGATCGTCACGAACCCTCGCTTATCTATCTCAATTTAGTTTAGCTAAATAGAAATTAGAAATGGAAAGTTCTGAAGTTCAACCAGTCATCCTGTTGGCAATCGATGACGAACTATACTCGCAAGTATCTGTATCTTTGTACGTGGCAGTTACCAATCGCAACGGAGATCTCGATTATCTGAACGCAATTAGGATCAATCTCGAATCGTGATCTGCCTTTCTAATTTTGCAAGCATTTCCCTGATCCACCACTAGTCGCAAATCCTCTTTTGCTTACCTTAGATTGATCTGTACACGTTACACGATCCTATAGCGTGGAAGTTCTTCAGTTTAAGCATATTTATCGTGTTTGTTAGTAATTATAGTCTTCAACGGACCAAGTGGCTATCGGCCATAAAGAAGATTTTGTAAAACACCTAATAGAAAGCAAAATTAAAATGGATTCATCATTTATGTCTCTCCTATCGTTTGCTTTCCAAGCAACAGGAGCATCTAGCAAACGAAGCATGTAATGGTTATTGCATACAAGCAATTCTCTGAATAATTAATCATCACGAATCCTCATACAACTACCACATTTTCCTTTGACTAAGCAAGTTTACCCTATCAGCAAGCAACTACTCTCGAATGATTGCAGACGTATTCAACACACCAATCATAACTCAATTCATCATCATTCTTCTACTTTCAACAAATCTAAAGACTCGCTAAAATCGAATGTCAAGAAACTGCAAGTTCGACCTAGCTTACTCGAGCTGCAGACACCGCCCAACTGCTCTCAACAGATTACAGTCTCCTCTATCAGCCAAGTCGATTACCAGTCGCATCAAAGATCGTGCAACTCCCCGCCGCGTTTTCATCTCGAAATCCAGCCTCTAATCGTAGCCATCAATTGGTTCAGCGCGCCCAAAAGCTCGTCGACAGCCGATCCTGTTGTGAAATAAATTCGAGCGCAGGCGATGCCTCGGCTCAACGGTCGATTATGTATGGTCGCCCTTCCGAACGAGACATCTTGCGCAGCGCGTAGCCTGTACAGGTGCTCGCAACAGGCGGCTCTCAAGAGTCGAAGGTGTGCTCGAATTCTGGCGTGGCAGCCCGTGGCACACCTTCGAGAAAGGACTCGAGCCAGGGCACGTGGACAGTGCGTCGGTCGGGATATAGACCGTGCAGCACAAGAAAACGGTGCTGAGGAACGGCAGGTGGGAATGCCGCGTGAAACCCGCCAATTGCCGCCGTTTTATCGGCACGTGTCCTTAAAAACAGTAAGGAAAGGGATAGAAGGTGGGAAGGGGGCTCGAAACGGATCATCCGTTTCCGCGAGTCCCAGCTCGAAACGACGGATATCCGGATATCCAATTACCGAATTTGCTCGAGAGCGTGGACGAGACCCTGCGCATCGAACGACATTTGGTAGTCGTTTGTCCCTCGAGTTCACCGTTAAACAAATTAATATAGTTTTTGGGAAATGGGGGAGGAACGTTTACTGAGCTTTAGATTGGATGCTTTAAGATAGATGAGCTTGGAAACTTCGTTACTCCAAATCATTTAGAATGAAAATATCAGCCTACGATCGTTTAAAGAATACACCAATAACGGAAGGGTAATGGTAGCATTCTTCAATGTTGTATTAAACCAAATCGTTCTCATAGTCATACAAAAATGATCTCGTCTCTCATTCTGAATTAATTTCTCGAAATACACATGGGTTTTTGGGAATCTTGAAGTCGCTTTCTGTTAATTTTAGGGTGAATAGTACTTGATAGTTCGGAAGTTTATTGAATATCAAGGTATGGCTAGGTGGGGAAGGATCATCTTATCCAATCATTCCGCCCGCATGGGACGCAGAGCCACCCTATGTGTCCCCGGATGTATACCAATGTTAAGTAGTATTGGTGGTTACATGGGAAGGCACTATGTGGCAAGATTTATTTTCGGCTCCGATCTATTGTTGGGGAAGATTGTTACGTTGAGAGCTTGGGATTAATCGTGTCATTCTATTACGATTTTCTCGAATCATGATACCGAAGGAAATCGACGAAATATTACAGAAACGAATATTGACGCTTATCATGCAACGTATTGTATATGTTGCGACAAAAGAAAAATCGTGATCGCTGTTTAAAAGTTCCGTATGTAATAATTCCGAATTAATTTGAAGTTAATCTCAGAAACATCTTTCTTGTTTACTTCCTTCTGCATCTTATAAACACCCCTTACAAACAACTAGAAACAACCCCACGAACCAATTCAAACTCAAAAGTCCACGAACCCGCAAACATGCTTTCCCCTCTCGCCAGACGTAAGAAAAATCAAATCCACCCCCAAAAAGAGGAGAGCACATCGAATTCTCGCATCACAAACATTCCTCCGCGGGTCCGTAGAGCATCTCGCATTTCGAATTACCCGATATATCGATGGTTCGCGTACGCTCGTTGAAACATGCGCGCACATCCACGCAAAACGAGCCCCCTCCTCCCGTCCCAAAAATTCCAATCGGAAGTTCCCCTTCCTCACGCTGGACGGTGCGTCGAAAAAACGACGCGCGGGAGCACCCTCTTGCAGCGTATATACACTTTTTCGTGGACGAAGTGCTGCCGAGAGTCGTCCAGCGGCCGCCCCTCCGACCCCGTCGACCGACGCCAGCAACCCTGAGGCCGAGCATTGCGGAACGGAGGCAAAAGCGCAGTGGTGGTGAAAAGAGAGACAAGGTGGTGCGGGGTTGAGTTCCTAGATGGAAGTGGAGGAGTAAAAGGGTAGGAGATGGTTGGAGTGGTAGCTAGAGATGGGGTTGACGAAGAGGGGGTGGGAGGAGGCAGAGAGCAGGAGAGATCGAAGCGTGTGGGTGGCAGAAGCATAGGGTTGGTTAGAGAGGGTGGATATATATCGCAATCGGGGGCACTATGTCGCGCCAGTGGCGTCGACGCGAGCTCTCCATCCCTCTCTCTGGTCCTGTCTGTCTTCCTCGATCTCTCACGCTACCACCCCCTCTTCATCCCTCGTACCCTCCTTCATTCTCTCATCCAACCGTATAAACCCCCTCCAAACCCGCCTATGTACACGACCCGTCTTTCTCCTCCTCGTTTTCTCTCTGTCCGTCCCCCCTCCCCTTCGTCGTTAATGCGAAGAGAAGAGATGCTGCGCGAATCTTCAGCGTGTTGGTCGTCGACGTGTAGGTGGTGGTGTTAGATACAGTAGATATTCTGCAAAGGTCTCTCGCCCGAGAGTCTTGGTACCGTCAACGCCAACGTGTCGTCCTTGTTCCACCGCTCGCGCGGAATTCGACCTTCTCGCTCGTCTATCCTCCACCCTTTCTTCATCTCTACTTCCTGAACCTGAGGACTGGACGAACGAACAGGCATGTAGTGGTACCCAAGCGTCGATGCAGAGGCGTTCGGTTGGCTGTCTCGTCTTCTTTCCCTCTTTCTCTGGCGACCCTCTGAACCTCGCATTCTCTGTTTATTCCCTCGTTCTCTTTGGTCGTCTCGGACCTCTCGCGGTTAAAGGGTTCCTTGGGCGAGTTGGATCGACGACGATGGCACGGTCCGATGATCGTGATCGCGAGTACACCGTGCTAGACGACAATAATATATAAGCAAACTGCATCTTTCCCCATCCTCTCTCTATCCGTCGGTTCAACCTTATCCCCGGTTCACCATCTCGCTCGCTCTTGTTACCCACGATGGAAAGACGCGTTTCCGTAGGTGGTCTCTCTCACGGACAGCAGTAGTACTTTACGTCTACCGGTCCTGGCGGCGGGTATACCATGTCGAGTCGTGATAGTGTGCGTTTGATCTCGACCGAGGGAGGTTGCGTGTTCGCGCTATGCGCGGTACCGTCCTTGCAAGAGTGTCTTGTTGGCCGTCTGGCTGGTAGCGTCGTGAAAATCTTCCCTTCCGACTTGCTCCCCCGCGCTTTCAACCCCCCAGAACCTTATCACGCTTGTTCGTTCGTCTCTACTCCGCTTTCTTTCCACCTTTCTGAAAGTTCACGTGCCGCGACAGGCTGGTGTGGGTGACGTTACGGATGGCGGGGGTGGTTTACGTTGGCCCCGTCGTCCGTGTGGGTGAATCATGCTCGTGTTAGAGAGAGGGTGGGGACGTGTACGTGACATGGAATCGTAGCGATGTATACGTCACGTTGGTTGATGGTGGTGGCGGGTATAGTAGGTATCCTGCAAAGGCGTCTTGTTGGCCGCCTGGCTGATCAATACCCATCCAACCAGCGACCCTCTGCCCGCACCCTATGCCCACGGGGCCGTGGACCGTGCCTACACCTCTAACCACCCCTGAACTCGCCACCACCACCACCACCACCACCGCCGCCGCCACCGTTACGTTTGCCACCCCCGTAGCGGCGGCAGTGGCAGCAGCAGTACCCCACGCTTCCCACTCTGTTGGCCCCTACCGACACGCGTTGACCCCTACGCAATTTACATCGCGGCCTCCATAAAGTTAATTGAAATTTCCGCCCGCCGCAGCTTCGCAATCGACGTCACCGCCGCGGAGCGGGCCTCTACCGGGTCGTCGCGTGTCTTATGAGGTCGCATTGTTTCGGTTCGGTTTTTTTCAGGGAAACTATGGGGGGCGTGTTGCTGGGGGGATGGCGACCCTACGCGGTTCGGTTATGGGGTGGTTCCACGCGTAGCACCGAACGTTGGCCGAAGTTTCGTCTAACGCTCCGCAGCCGCTGGTAATTGGATTCATCAAATATTAGCGCTTGACCCGTTCGAGGTCTTCGTTAAAGTTGATCGTTAAAAGTAACCGTAGTTTCCCCCAATTTCCTATTTCTCTTCGTTAAAACGTAACTTGGTGACGTCGTTACTCGTCTGGACGTCTATGGCAGTGGTTCCTAACAGCTACCCTTTGTCGCCTAATGATCCGTTTAGTTTCTATCTTGTACTGTTAAGGGAGCCATCTTGGACGCGTGGAAATCGCATATTTAACAATTGTTCTTTTTATTATACATACACTGAATAATGAAAAAA
The DNA here is from genome assembly GCF_026225885.1 of Hylaeus anthracinus. Lineage (NCBI taxonomy): Eukaryota > Metazoa > Arthropoda > Insecta > Hymenoptera > Colletidae > Hylaeus > Hylaeus anthracinus. The sequence goes on along the minus strand of NW_026534344.1, from coordinate 4,544,236 downwards.
ATGATTTTTATTTAGATTTTTTAAATAAAATGGAGATCATGGAGTCATTACGCTACAAGCATTTATTGTAGGACTCTCAGATTAAAAGGAGTGTTCTCAGGTATAGTTGGGCCTGATACAAGTTGCCAAGCATACCTTGGAAGTACGTATGAATTCTTTAAAGTATCAATTTTTATAAAAATGGTGAAGGTGTGAAAAAAGAAAATCTCGTTTTTGCTCATTATTTAATGTTAAGAGTGACTATAGCAAGAGATATTCTGAACGTATCCTAAAATCCGTATCTACTTTCAAGGTGAAGAGAGGAAGCTACCAAACAAATGTTTTTGGTACAAGTAAAGTGGTGGGAGGATCTTATATATTTGTATCCTTAAACTTGTCATACGTGGTGATTTATTTTGATACGAAACTATACGAGTTATATTTTGTAGATTTATCGCAATCCACCCTTAATTATCATCGATACAAACTTAGTACAAGTGTTGGGTTCCGAAACTACGCCACAATTCCACCAAGAATTAAATGTATCCTTCGCCAAAGTGTCGCGAGCATACGAAAGCAAGGATACGTTAATCTACAGGTTACTTTCGAAATTGACAATGCCCCGGGATTCCGTTGACCCGCATGACCGTTCGCGAGGAACCAAGGAACTTAATCCCCGCTCGCGTGGCTCGTGCACTCCGCAATAAGACGTTCGGCATTGGCTACCAAACGGTGGGTTCCGAAATGCATACGGCCCGAGGGGCCAAGAACGGAGAGGGGAAGGTGTGGTGGGTGCATGTGCGCCAAAAAGTAGAGCCAAGTTTCGTGGCAGGTGTCGATGTAACAGTGGCACGCGCACGCTCCTTCGCCACCGGTGCTCTTTCTCCTCTGACCGGTCCTCCTCTCCTCTATGACTCTCTTTGCTCTTTTTTCTCTCCTATCCTCCCTCCCGCCACGGTTGCCCCTCGCGTCCCTTCCCCACTTCGGTTCGCCGCCGTTGTCTTCGTTGTTCTCCTTTTGACTTTTTTCCTTTCTTCCTTCGTCTCCCACCTCTGCCACCCTGTACCATCTTCTCCCGCTCCGACTGGTAAAACCCCCTCCAACCCCTCTGCCATCCCTCTCTGGGGTCCTTCTCCTCGTTCTCCTGGCTCTCCTGCTTCCTATATACTTCGTTCGCTCTTTTTTTTATTTTACTTCTTTTCTCCCACGAGCTTCCCCTTCCCAGGGTCCGACTTCTTCAGCGGCTGCATCAGTTCCGATCTCAGATGCTCGGCTCGCTGAGACAGGTGCCGTCGACTATTATGACCACCTTATAACCGAGGTAGTCACCGCCGCCACCGACACCGTGGCACCACCTATGCGCCTCGTTGTCCCGCCGATGCCGCACATGCCACACTGTCGCGGTTCTTTTGCTTTATTTGTGCCAGGCGTCTGAGCCGAACAGGTGGCTGCTGGCCCCCGAATCGGCCGATCGGGACGTGCTCAGGGAACGTGTTGCTGTCGTGTTACGGAGGAGCGTCGCGCACCTCCGCGATAGTAGCCATCGAGGACTCGTGTTCTCTACCGTCGAGACGCCGCGAGAGAGAATGGAGCTCCTTTGGAGGATTATAGGAGACTGTTGGAGGATCCAACGAACGCGTCAGTCGATAGTGACGACTGGTAGAACTATGGTTCCGTTTATGAGTAGTTGGGATCATTGAGGCTGGGACACCTGACCTTACCAACTTAAATAACTCGAAACCAAGTATTGTACGCAACATTTCTTTACACGAAAGTTGCACGTTTACCAGGATGCTTTTTAACGAAAGTATCGAGGTCCAATCAAACTGGTGGCTTTGATATCTTTGTTAAGAAGCTTGTTAGTGAGACTTTCAGAAATTCAGATCTTGGGGTGGTACTTGTTTGGAAGAGCTAAGAGTGTCGAATATTTAAAGATATTGAATTGGCTCGGTAAAGTATATTAGTGTGTCTATCGTCTGAAAAGTTGCAGAATATTTTTTTCACAGTAGGTTAGTAGACCTATTTCAACGGAACAGTAGCTGCCAATTAGCCATATCGGCAATGGCGATGTTCAGCAAATAGGTCGCAACCTTTCACCTACAGTGGCCAACGTAAGCTCTATTGAAGAGCGATTCTCGGAATGAAGTTACTCGTAGACTAGAAATTAATCGATGCAAACATTTGATAAAATTTTATTATTTTTGTATTCGAGTACGAGAAAAGAAGACAAACTCGATAACATTCGGTCTACCAATTACCCGAAACAGACATTCAAACTTCTGATTTTTCAAATACTGTTCGGTACCAATCCGAAACAAGAGGTTATTAAACGTTCGTTATTAAACTTTCCATTGTTACGACTCCATTCCTGCATCTGTTTCATCGTTAACGGAGCGTGTCCTGAAAGAAAATCGTCATGTGTTTCTTTTTTTTTTTTTCACGGCTGTCGTGGACACGCGGCTGACTTTCACCCGTTCGACAATCGACTGCGATGGATTTTTCATTTTGGGGCGTAATCCGATGTCTTTCAATTATTAACACATTGGCGTCGGAGGTCTCCTTTGTATAAATATCATCTTTTTATTGAACACGTAAAAAAAAATACTTTCATAAATAGTACAGCATAAATATAACAATCATGAGATGGTTACTTGAAGAAACCCCTAAATTTTCTCATAGCGAAATCGTAATCCTATTTTACAGGAAACAGTATGCAGGAAATGGACCGCAACGACGTACTTTCACATTATTTTAATTCAAAGGGACATCATGATTGGCTTGTTGATGTTTATTAAATGTTTATTAAATATTGCGGACCTTTGTATAATTACACTTGTCATAAACATTTACAGTCTACTCGTGACATTTATAAAAAGAAAGTGAACTATGCACATCCTTTATAAATCTCCGGCGAGACCAACGATGGCGTATTTTTGTCGTCATCTGGACTCCGTGATGAAACGCCCGAATGACGCATCTGTGCGTCATTCGACGTCAATGCGTTAAGAGGCGCACGGGTCGTGTGCCATAGTGGTCGCGAGAACGGTGAAATTTTGTGAGAGCGTGTAACGCGTGGCTGTTAAAACCGCCAAACCCACGTGTACACACGCGTGCCACTGGACTGGCAGCGAAGAAGAAAGCTGCACTCGCGGTTGCTTGCACCGGTTGTTGCACAGACTGCTCCACAAAACCACGGGCCACCGCAGCCGCACAAACGAATCGAAAGTCGAATCGAGTCGCCACGAACGCAGCCAGCTGATGAAATTAATTAAGGGGATTAATTAATAGAAGATCGTCGTCGATAGAGGCGCGCGCGAGGGAATTCGCTTGGTCGAGGAGTGCCCAGCGGCACCGCTTCCTAGTTACTTGGCGGTCCTGTGAGACCGTCGCAATGCAATCAGCTACCGAGACAATTAATTTCGATGTTAATGCACTTTATTGCACTTTAATGCACTTTAGGGTGTAACATGTATACGATAATGATACGTGACTATCGAGATTCATACATTTTATTAACCTATATCAAATTGAATTATTGATATAAATCTAACTTGTATAAGTTAATGTATCCGTAAAAGTGCTAGAAATAGTTGCCTGCGCTGCCTTTGCATCCGCAGTTTCGATTAATTTTCACAGGCAATCCGTCTTACGGATTAACCAGTGACTTTTTATTCGTTCGTGAAGTGAATTTCCTCGCAGCACCGCGCCGAGGTCGAATGGGAGTGGTCCAGAATAGTATTATCGACTGTGGATTGAGAATTAGGAATTCTAGTGATTAATTGATCTGCCGAGTAACTGGATTTCTTTTATTTGTGGTTCTTTACTCCATCGCTGTGGTAATAAATAACCGTACCATCAAAGTGGTTATAAAAAGAAACTACACGGGGCAAAGAGAAACAACAACTCTGCTGTTATTGATTAAATCAAAAATGAATTTTTAGGACATTGTGAATGAAGTTGATCTCATAAATTATGAGAATCTAGCGGTTACCTTTCGCTCCCTGTTGCTACCAGTCTTCGTATCCTGAATAGTAATTATATAAAACATAAAACAATGGTAACGTCATGAATTCACACGATTCTACTATACAAAAGATTCAAGTCCTCGGAGGCTGTAGCATGCGAATATGCAACTACGGTACGGGTTTAGGAACCCCGAGGTACCCGAGCTAGAAGTGGTCCAGTGGTCCACTTCGTACGAAAGTCAAGACTAAGACTATACCAAGGTCTTTTGACTACAGAATCGCAAAATGAAAGAATTACGTAAAGCCAAGTAACATTAAGAAGAATGGACAAATTTGTATTGTGGTTACGCATTTAAATAAACAAGATCAGTATACGACGACCTGAAAAAAGGAACTCCTCGGGGGATGCCTACGCTAGTGACTTTCCCCCGAGACGAGAACGAATTAATGCGGCTTGGTGTACCATCGGATGAACCCTCCATATTGCGGGTACCGTAATTTTCGCGTAAGTTGTTCAGATGACAGCAAACTGGAGGTAACTTTACGCACAATATGTACAACTTCATTAATTATGCAAGAGTAGAAGAAAGTATCAGCATGAATGTCCGTAGGAGGAAACTGCCTTCTGGACTATCTTCTAGACCCACCTAGAAAGGAAATAATTATGAAAATTCACTGGCTCTGTTCTACTCGATTAATTAGTTTGGCTAGATTTGACTGGGTACCTATGACTTCCTTGGACCCCCAAATAACAAGAATGTAGTTTTGGTACATTAATGACCATCAAGTTGGGACTTAGTCTGGGCTGAACCTTCTCAACCGAGTGAACAAGTCGAAACTCAGAGCGATATCTACTCGGCCACCGAACTGTTACCTCGAGGGCGAGATTGTTCGATATTAAGAGCTACTAACAAGTGGTCAGACTTTCTTAAAACTCAAAGATCCTATGGAAACTCGTTTCTAACCTCGGACGTCATCCCTCGCATATCAAAGACACCATCAAGGCTACCCGAAGACCATCGATCCCGAACAATCGCGAAGGTAACTTTGTCTCACCTGGACGACTCGACTTCGTCTCAAAATTCGTCTCAAAATTCGTCTCAACTCGATGGACATAACGCTACCAGGCGTCTACGCGTTACAGATCGCTACATTGGTCCCCGCCAGCGCACGTCTAGGCTCGCAGAGCTCCCTGGTCCGTTTCTCTCCGTGAAATTCGCGACAACACGTAGACGACGGCACGGATTCCCGCAGACAGGCGCGTGTGCGGACGCGCGTAGCGTACACGTATACAGGAAGCGCTGGCAACGCGAGTGGAACATCAGAGTACCTTTGTCCTCCTCCAGCATGTCGGAGGAGGCACGGGGTGTAGGATCCCTATTGATCTCCTCACAGAGCTCGGTAGCAGAGAGTTCACAGAGGGGCAGGGAGTGCAACAGAGCGAGAAGGACGAGCGGAGAACCGCGGGACAGAGAGAAACAGAGAGTCAGAGAGGATCGCGGATGGACCTCAGCTGGGATGCGGCAGAGAGAGGTCGCGTTGTCACGCGTTGACTTGACGCGTCGTTAATGCGTTACTACAGGTTAATGCCAACGATACCCTGACCGCTAATAGGACAACTCTTTTTCCTCCAGGATCGCCCTCTCGCGAGGTGCTTGCGCCAGCGAAGTGATCGTACGCCCACGCGAACGCAGCTGTTGTTGAAACGACGACCCGTTTCAATCATCCACTAGTTCAGCCTGGTGACGTAAATTGTCGCGCATCGCCTCTGCCTTGTATCAACATTCACTGCAATATGCACCGCGAAACGCGGTCTGTGCGATGGCTGGCGTTTGGATTTGTGTTTGGTCTCTAATGGACGTCAGCTTTCTTTTGGTAACCATGGATGGAACGGTTGTTTTTCTTAAAGGCTTCGACAACTGTTGTTCGTGATACCAGGTTAGACCTCTGATGGTTGTGTATTAAAGTCTAGGAGTGAGAAGTAACCTAATGGAGAACGTCTTTAACATGGTTGGAGATTGGAGTAATTTGGGCAACCATCATTGATACGACAGTTTAAATAATAATTGTGGAATGTTTGGAGTTGTTGTCCAGCCCACCAAGATGCTTGCCTTTCTAGGAGGAAGTCACCACCTCTGGTAGAGACAAAAACAACTGATGAAAGGAGACGCGATCTTGGTTAGTGTCGGAGTTAGGGACTTTCACCTAGAAGGGCTATAACCTGCTTGGCTGCTTGTACAGTCTGTTGTTCGACGAGTGTTGGGTGACAATATGGTATTGGTATACTAATAACGTTGTAACTCAGCTTGTGACTAATCTCGGAGCAAATCCTTCCATCCTTGAGACCTAGTGACAATCCTTAGCAAGATTTGGACACTTGGAGATTTGAATTGAGACGAGCACTATGGAAAACTCATTTATCGAATCAAATTGCGTTGATCTCACTTTCCTTGCATATTAATCACCACATAGTTGAAGAATTGTCGCCTCGAGCAAATAATAATCGAAAATTCCAGAATGTGAGAAAAAGAGGTTCAACAGTCTGCTGACGGCATCGTCGTTCTAAACCTAAACTATCGTGGATAAAAGGCGAGTATGCCATAATCGAGCGAGATGATAGATCGCTTCTAGAAAGTACTCCGACACACACGCATCACGCAATCGTATCAAATCTATGAAAGTCCACCTACATGTAGGCTGTACACGTACGATTCGCCGTTTCACCTCAAGCAGTGAAACTTGAGACGCTGTCCTTTCGAGCTGCATTTATGCACCGTGATTAGACGTGAACTAGATACACCTTGTAGGAAAGCAATGCGTTGTATTTTACTGCCACGAAACATCACTCGGTATAAATCTCACATATGTCAGAGGAAATGTCAATACAGAAATGGGATACGCCGATTTACGTCACCGAAGAAACGAGAATATGATTTTGGTGATCAGTCATCTGAGGAACAGGTGCATTCCTGATAAACTTGTACCCACGGTATTCGTGTCGTACAATTGGGCCGGAAACGCGTGGGCATACGTTAATCGGATATCATCAATTTGTTCGTATTATGCATCTCGTTACGTGCCCTATAATCCAGTAGTTTCCAAACTTCCGAGAGTGTTCTCCTGAAAAAGAAAACGAACTTCTGAAGTATAAGTAGCATATAGCGTATTTGTATAATATCGTTGAAGTAAAATTTAAGAATAGAGACATACATCGAATAGGAATAATAAAATATAGAAAAAATGAGAAAAAAATATTCCTAGGACAAAAATCGCGTAGGAACCTTGTTAGAAGTCTCCAAATCAGGCCCAAATTGTAACACTTATCGAGGAGACCAGGTGAATTGTTCCTTACGTCACCCATCGCTACATGTATCAATTTAACTACCTCCTCGAGTCTGCAGCTTTTCTTCTACCCGCTGCATTCCAGCTGGCCTATCAATTAGTACTCCAGCAGCAGCGAAAGGGCGACTCTTCGTGTTGGATTTCGCCAATTTCGTCCAGCATTCGCTGCGTTCCGATTCAAGCAAGCGGCGGGGGAGGGTAGTTGACAATAATTCATCGTTCGTCTTTCCCCACTGGCTAAATAGAAACGTCGCTATTAATCTCGACACGTAATTGCGACACTGAAAGGGTTAGACTTGTTAGCGCGCCGGACGATATATCGTCGGCGTGCTTAGACGCTAAATTAAACGTTTCGCGCGAAAATAGCCAACGGTTCTCTTCGGTTCATCTGCCCCTAATATATTACCAACTCGTTGGGCGATCGCGATTCGGACGAATCGTGGATCGGTCCTTGCAAAACAGAGGATCGAGCTGGGTTGAACAATCTTCGATCGAAACCTTGCGAACTCTTTTCTTCTTGGAGTAGATTCATACTTCGGTTTAATAGTTTCAAATGTGTTCAGTAGGTCAAATGCTACGTTACACATACATGGGTGACAGATCTCTTCGCTACGGAGCTAAATAAAATTAATTCTAAAGGTCAGGTACTAAAGAAAACTAAGTATTACAAGTAATGATGGATTACGTAGTTTCCAATTGGCACAAAATTAAATTTTTTTAGGCTTGAATCTAGCTGTATCATCGTCTTAACAACGACCATAATAATAAATTTGATCGCCCAGAATGTCCAACTATTCGCTAGCAGTGATTCGACTATTCAGGATGATGATGAGACCAACTCGAATGCGCAGATATGGTCATCCTCATCAACGCGAAGCATCTCTATGATTAACAGTTGAAAGCAGACAGCCCCAATTGCAGGTGTTCGTATTACATTGCTTAACCCCTGAATCTTCGTTTATAAATTATACCAGAGTGTCTGAGACTGTAGTCCATAGATCTCTTGGGGGATGAGCTCTGCACGCGTAGTACATAGTTTCGCGAGGAATCCTCGAAGCTACGTGCCGTCTCCCAATGCCAAAAGGTTCCCCACACCTAATCAAACTGCGGCCAAAATTGTTGCTCCTTGTCACTAACCGACTTTTCTCTTCTAATTTCAGACGAGCCACGAAAACTTCGCTGGATGTTCGGCACAGGTATTTATCAGAGTTATTTTCCCGGCTCGTCGTCAGCAGAAGGAAAACGGTAAAAATTAAAAATCATTTGAGTTCATACAAAGACATTGATTTCGATAATGTGTAGATTCACGCGAGAAGTGTGAAGGCTTGCGAGGAATTAGTAAACTGACCTATGGCCTTCCTCGAGTTTCATAAAGTTAGTTATTCCCAGTTTAATTCAATGAACATACACGTTTCGATCTTACATTTGGGTCCTCCTTAGTGTGATTTATATGAAACATATTCTTCCTTAACGTATATATTCTATAATAGTAATAATAATTCCTAGACTGTGCACATCTTCGTAGATTTTCCCAAACTTCAACTTGCCACAAATACATACACGTCTACAGTCTATTAATTACACAAAATGTCTCCAGACTTCGTGGGGAATCCCTGAAGTGACAGTGATCCTTTCAACCCCAAAAAGCTACCCACCTTAAATCCATTCTCCTATAAAGGTCGCGTTCACTGTATATCGAGCAAACGTCGATGATCGAGATGATCACATCTCAGTGGCAGACTTCGTTAATTAATTCGAAACGTTCTGGTCCAGTTTATGCGTTTAATTGCTCCACATTCGGAGGAACGGTTACTCGTCCGCCTCCCTCTATCCTTTCCATCTAGCGAAGGAAATCGCGACCGCTCGCTTTTGTTCTGCGGCTGTTCTCGCCCGTTTTGTTCCGTTTGGTAAAAGGATAGAGACTGTGCAAGGAATTTCATATGTAGGGCAGCTCAAACGAAGCGTCGAGATCAAGCAATGTAACCGGGTGGTGGCGCGTATCCGCCAATTAGAGGCTTCGACTGTTCGTAAGTCACCCTTTCGCTGTTTACTATGATGTTTAAGCAATTCCTTATAGATCTACTTTTTGAAGTCGGTTAAAATTTTTTTCAGTGACGATTATTATGACGATGTTTGGGTCTGATGTAGCTTCTCAGGTGCGACAATGAAATTGTGAAAGACAGTCAAAGAGTATGCCTATTGGGATTATGTTCTTCTCCCCATTCCCTGTCTCTGCCTTCCACGTTCAGAATACCAGTCACGAGATGATAAGCTGTTCTGGCTAACAACGGATAGATATCCAAGAATCCGTTGATATCGATCAGCAAACTCGCTTTCTATTTCACGCGAGAGATAAGGTGATAAGCCCATGTAAATCAATAGAGGAGGTAAGAACGCATGATCCAGCGAGCGTTATCCACGACAGCTTATTAATTTTCATTTCTTCCCCTTCGTATCCGAGTTCTTTGTGCTAAAATGAGCGTGGCCTCGCAAAGAGTTTGTATCAACCCTCTAGTTCATAACGTGTCCAATCCGAAACACAATGAGAATAGTTCCTCTGGTCTTATAGGATTAAAGTTCATTATATCGATCAATTGAGTTGGCCATTCCCATTTTAATTTCAAAGCTATAGTAGATTGTTGGTCAGGCGTGCACTTTAGTGGCTTATTTAGTGGAGGAAAACGAGGATGGCGTCAAGATAATACCTCGAACTCGCTATGTGCAATATTACATTGGTCTCGGTAGACTTAGCGCTGAAGGTCTCGTCCAGTGCTTCTTTGTTTGTCATATACACTCGAAGTCTCTTATAATCATTACGTGAATCCTTTTTCCCTTTTTTGGTCACCTATTTGCTATCTACCGTCTTAGCAAAGATACCCTCATACTTTTAGCTACGTATTCATATGAATACATATGAATATTCCAAAGGAATAGGTTCGGATGCGTTTACATAGGAATTTGGAAAAGAGGATACTGCTAAATGCCTCGGATGCCCATCCAGGGTTACTTTCTTCGCACAATGTACTATCGAACGCACTCATCGACCAAGTTCCCACATTGGCCGCAACACGAACGTTACATGGTCCATCGAAATCCCGTTGGACGATGATCAGGCCGTTTACCATCCCATCCTTCGATTCCTGCCGGCAGAAGGTTGACTCTACGGTCGCAGCAGTGTGTAATCGGCACGCTCTCTGGGTGAGCTCGCGCTCGTGCGCGTGCTCGCCGTCTATATCGGGATTTTTGTAGCGGTTTATCATTTTTGTTCCTGTCCCCCTTTTACACCCCACCATGGTTTATTTAAAGTGTCACGAAGGCGAAGGCGTGCACGCGCATGCGCCCGCGCGCTGTCCCGATGTTGGCCAACAGGCTGTTACGGGCTTTGCACCGGCCGTGTTGCCAAACCAGGTGGCGCGTGTGTAGGTTTTGCGCGCGCACGCGTCCGCACGTCGTACATGTGCACGCGCACAAAAGCGACCGCCATTCCCCGTCCGCGGTGCCAATCAGTGGCGGAACTGCAAACCGGTGCATCCGAGAGACCAGCCGCAGGCCGTACACGCGTCCGTGGATTTCCAATCTCCTCTTCGCGTCTCTTCGTTTTTCCCTCTTTTCAATCTTTCGTTACCTCGCTCGATCCACCCGTTTCGCTGTCTGCCCTCGACTTTACGCGCTAAACTCCTTTATGGTCGGCGGAATCCGGGTTACGGGAAGGATCTTGGTCAATGAAGGATTAACTGCTACTTCTGCGGGATAGACGAGAGAGATGCGCAGACGGTGGCTCCGCACGCGCACGGTGACGGAGCAACGGCGCTGGCGTCGCTGACGTTATCGATGACTCTACGGAGTTATCGTTATTGCCAATTATCGATATTAAGGGGAAAATGTAACGCTCGCAAGATAGCGTGGCACTTGAGGGGACGTATGGCGCGATGTCTACGCTCGAGTAGGAAAAATTGAGTCGTTGTTATCGAATTTTTGTCGAGGACAATTATTTGGAGTATCTCTTCAAGGTTTATGTTAATAACCCGAAATAATCTAGAAATTATGATCCTTCTTAAGAAGACCCAAAACCTGAGATCGAAACGTCCGTTAATGATGGAACACAATCCAATTTGAAATTAGACTTCTCTGTACGACCCAATAAATGATTCTATAAGAGCACACAAGCTACAGTAGGAAAGAGATCCATATATCGAAATTATCCTTTTTAAATTCATTCTATTTTTCACATTATTGAAAAGATCTAGTATGTAAATTTTTTAAAATTTCTTCCAGTTTTTATTATCTACGCTATTGCTATAGAAACCATAAATTTATTGAAATTATCCTTAGCTCAATTCATTTATTATAACTTATTAATATTCATGCACTTCACTTTATTTTTCACTTGTTCGCTGTAGGATTTCTAAATTTATCGAGTGTGCCTCTTCTTCCAATCTGAAACGATTGTAATTTTCAAACGATCGTGCACGATTTTCTATGGAGGCCAGTTCGCGAAGCACTGTCTTAGAAAATCGTGAAATTTACCGTTTTCTCGAGTACTCGAGGCGCAGTCACATTCTTCTCGCGGTGGCCCGTTACGTTCGTTTCATTCGAATGCGAGTACACTCCGAGCTATTCAAATTGGATACAAAGGCACACGCGAAAAGCGTGATCCACGGATCCGTAGAGAGCGTGTAATATCGTGATTCTGGCACGCGATTGGCGGGAGCCGTACGAAACATGTCTCGCTGACACACTGTGTTTTTCATTATCGCCGATCGATAAGCGGCGATCGACATGAATTATTCATCGCGACGTATTAATTCGAACGCGTCACGGCTATCCGGCGAGGTGTTCATCGTCGAATTAACCTGCCGTTGCGTCGTCGATCGATCTCGATCGCGGCCACTCGATCTCTAAACATCGCTGTCACGGAAATTTGATAAATACAAGCGTGACACGGATTGTCCGTCTACTCGTGCGCGTTACCGTGCAAAGAGCCGGTGATTAAACCTGATAACGTGATAACCGATCGTTGTGACTTCTTCACGCGAGACTGTTTCCCACCTACTCGCCAACAAAGTGACGTAGATGATGACAAGATACTAATCTGTTAGTGGATTTACAGACTTTTATATTCTTCATTTATTTACTAATTTACGATTTACTTATTATTCATAGTTTATTCGATCTATATTTATATACATAATGGATTGGCAAACTCTATCAATTTGAATAGCTCTTGAATGAACTGGTAAAATGTTTACAACCAGGATTTCCATGGAATTATAATTAGCGCATGATGCGTGGATTACTTTTCAGTTAGCATGCTTTCTTACAGCTTGATGATGGTGAACATGCCGATACCGAAGGGAAAAGGATTCCGTTCAGTAACCAAAGGATTTGCAACTATTGGTGTGTTCGTGTAGTATGTCTAGACATAAAGAAGAAATTGGAAACGAATATGTCCAATTCGGCAGATATTTTCATCTGCATCGTGGTAGTGAAGGGGAAACAGCGAATAATGGGGTAAATACGATGTTTTGATATTTCCTAGAAAGTAGACACATCTATTAGCAAGACCTACAGTTCTACTAACGAATGAAGTTCTATCCAACGTCTATAAATTACCAACCACTAACGTCCTCGTATTAAACCCCAGGACAAACTTCAGGAGAAATAGTAAAACAGTCCATAAAATGATACACAATCCACTGCAATGGTATCCGTTACCACTTTTCTAGAATTTTTATTCAATCAAAGTCTTGCTGGGTTCTAAAGTCATTTTTAAATCAACGTTTCGCATCCCATGATATATCGGCAGCTGAAAGAAATTAAAATTTGCATCGAATCTCGTTAATGTCTCCATATTGAAGATGGAAGAAAAAACGGAAGCAGTCCATAAAACGATCAGACTTGAACGTGTTCGTTACTTGTCTGGAATTTCTCTTGAACGAAGATTCCACCGGTCGGTTTCTGGAGATTCTCTCGAATCAAGATCCCCAATACCACGTGTCCGGAATTTCCCTCGAATCGAGATACCACACCCCATTCTGTCAATTTTCGAGTGGAATAATCCACGATTGGAATCGTGGACTCGTCGATGTGGGAAGCGTTGATGTACATCCACGGAAGGTGGCCGATGTCTTTCCATCTTAGTCATCGCTGATCACAATTTCGATCACGGGAACGTCGCATATACGTGTACGTTGCGAACGATAGGGGACGAACCCCTCGAACGAATTCGATTCGAGGAAGCGAGCGACGAAGCAATCGTGGGACAAAAATCGAGGCACCCGTTCTCCCATATGCATGCGCGCGTATATTTTTACCTCCCTTATGTCGCGTCCGCACAATACACCGTATGGGGCGCCTGCGTCGCTACGCGAACTTTATTTTCGGTGACCTACCGATTCGGTTAGAACATTTATTTTAGCGGCAAATTCAACGCATTTCTCTCCGTCACATTTTCAAATATTCAATAATAAATTTTACTGGAATTAAATGGATACGTGATTGGAATCAATTAATGAATTGACCTTTTGATACTTTTTTTTTTTTTTTTTTTTGTTTTTATCGATTTGTGGCGTTTAAAGGAATCGGTTGATTAGTAGAAGCAACGAGTATATATATTGTAGAATTTATATGTTTTACGGTCACAGAAAGTATCGAGGTAAATTAAAATAATTTCTCCCTTCAACGGATTAACATAATCCCTATAATTTGTAAAGAAAGAAACGATGCTTTTCTCGAGTTAATGAGCACGGTCGAATCTGGCTATGAACCTAGAAACTACGTTCAGGAACAAGAGAAAGAACTGATTGCATTTTACTACTTAAGAAAGTCTCCTGTGCTCGTAAGGAAGTCCGCGATTCGCTCACTCGTTTCATTTAAAATTGAACGCTAGATGAAGTTTCAAACCCTAGCACGCATACACGCGCCGTGTTTCGCAGCACGTCTTACTTGACGAGGATTCTAAAACGGTCGCGGTGTCTTTGGAAAGTATGTAAAAATGGTTCGATCAGCATGGGTAATCGTCGAGAGAGAAAAAATATTCTCGCTACACCCGGATTCTCTATCCATGTCAGTGAAGACGGAACGTCGTACCGCGACTCTCTCTCTTGTGAAAATCTATGGCAGCTTTCATACCGATTACAATGGCTTCCGTTCAGCGGTGTCTATATCTATCGTGAAATCCGGCCACTCGTAATGAACGAAACATATTTACAATGAATCCAATATTAATTCTTCAGCCCACGCGAGGACCATCTTTACGCCTCGTGGAAAGAATTTTCCGAAACCACTTCCCCGCGGTCTACCCCATCCCAAATAATCGTGTATAATGAGGAACACGTGTTTACCCCTAAATTTAGGGGAGCTTAGCCGGAAGAAAGAGCGAACGAGTCAAAGAGTTGTCGTTTTTAGCATGAAACAAACGACGTCGCGTCTCGGGGCGGGGGTGTGGGAGGGTGATGTAAGGGTGATTCGAGTGGCAGTTTACCCGATCGTTGTTTCTCACAAAGCGAACGTTTCGACGAACCGGAACCACGAGGAGTCCAACGAGTCGTCATCACTGACTGACTGCCCATGCTATTTAAGAACGGTGCGTGGAAGAGGAAGTGCGCAGGAAGTCGAGGAGGAAGGGTCTCCCCGTTCACAAATGCCGCGTGGCCTTGCGCTATAAACGACTTTCAGAAATGAAAAGAGGAGAAGAAAAATTAAACACGAAGGGAAAAATGGTGGACGAGAGAGAAGGGATGCAGCGCGAAAGGGTGACTCCTTAGACACTTTGAACAGGATTGTGTCGGTTGACAAAGAGATCCGGGTTGCTTTAACTTGAATTTATTTAATTATGGTTGTGTACTTAATTTAAAAATTTCAATATCTAGTGGACTATGCAATTATTAATTTAATTACATTCAATTCGTTTTCATATTTAGTACTGAATTATAAATATTATAATTGTATATTCAACAAGAATTCCTTATTATTTTGTTATATTATTTTGTACGTTTTGTCTCTGGTTACTTCACATTCGCAAATACGATATTTGTTCATTTTTACTTGACATCTGTCTAATAACTGCCTCCATAACTTTCCAAGATTTACCAACACATACACAATAGCCTGTTTAATGCTCAAATCGTTGCCGGAATCTTCCGACAATTTACAAACTATTCACACCGGAGATCCTCGTGAATATTCAACGAATTTCAAATATCGATCCAAACGTGTATAAACGTTTGACAAATTTGAAATATTCGTTGTAACAATTGTAACATAAATAACGACGGATAATAGAATGATTTGCAACGACTGATAAATAATAGAGGAATTTATGATAAACTGTGAGCTATCGTACAAATACGACAGGGCAAGATTTCCTCGTGCAATTGCTCCGATAGAGTATTTATTCTGAAGCATTCGAACGGCGCCCAACTTTGCTCGTGTCGGCACACCTAATAATACCGCAAATATGTCTATCGTTCTGGCACACATAGGCCAACAGGTTCGAATACGTGCGATACTTGTCGCGCATGTCCGTCTTGCACGTTCCTTCGCCTAGGTGCGCAATGTGATCGATACGATTTCGTTGATCCGAGAAAGGATCCGCACGAGAACGTATAGCGGTATCTTGCGTTCCTGAGGATGTCACGATTCCCCACCGCACTCTGCATCATTCAAACATTGTTGCAAGTCATATTATCGTTTTTCAAGAAAGTATTAGGCGTATGGCATACGTTTCGTAGGTATCTGTGTTGAATTGCTATATCAACCAAATGGAATTTACAATTTTCGAACAAACTAAATTAAAAAACTAAATTAACAGAGACAAACTGTGGTAAAAACAAACGAAACACCATGTGTATCATAACGTTACCGCGTTAGGTCAAAGTAGAAACTGTCGAGTATGGAAGTTCGACGAGAGTTCTCTCTTCAAAGTAGCTTCTCTGTTATTTACCGTGCTAATTTACTTTCACTGAAATAATCGTACGGCGCGTGTAATCTTCTAAAATTGTTTTGGACCAACCCTCGTCCTTTTAAGTAGTTTTTGACGAGGCCTTAAAACTTCCACCCAGGCACGTATGATCGTCTAATTTCACCAGTTTTGCACGCGTTTCGATTCGTACCACCGCCAAGTCCGCCATCGCTTTCCCTCGTTCGAAACTATTTCCCGTAGTAATTTCGATAACTTCTCTTCGCGCGTGAAAACCGAGCGCGTTCCTACGAAATCACTCTCGTAACGGACATTCAAACGAGAATCAACTTCCATCGACTGTAATTATACCAGCGGACAAACTTTTTACGTAACGAATAAACATTTTCAAACGACGACTAATTGCCTAGACTTCGTTAAATATTCTCCTAGTGTGTAAAAACATAAGAAGGAAATATAATGATTTATTAACAGTATGATCTAAAGATGGAAAAAAGATCAAAGAAATTAGTAGAAGCATAAAATCATCGACTCCAAGGAGTCCAATATTATCGACAAACGCCCTAAATAGAAGTCACAAACGGAGTTCAAGGATCGCTCAAGCTCAGGAAGACGACTTTCCCAAACGAAACCTCCGTTAATTACTCTGGATGGACGCCTCGATAGAATATCGATACAGATTTTAACACACTGATCTTAACACCTCTGGATACCAAAGAAAGTCCACGAAGCTAGTTCCAATCCCATCAGGCAAACCCCTGTGAAACGACCGTTCTCACGGTAAATCCTAAACCACCAAGACGTTCTCGCCTCTAACAGCGAATAAAGCACGTTTCGGAGTTAATAGAATCTGATTAAAAATCGCGGTGGATTCGCAGGATTCGCGAGCTCGATTCGCATTCGTTGACCAACTGTCTAGGCAATGCTAATAGAGCACGCAGAGCTCGGGCGTATTATGGTTCGCGTGGAAAAATAATAGGCCGAGCAGGTCACTATGGCGACATTATCCCGTTAGGCTTGAAAGTATATTTTCTACTTGTTGTGGCATTGGACTGCGCTGCCTGGCTACCGTTGCGCTCTGGGCCTCTTTACAGGCAGCCAGGACGACGTTGAACCGACATTAGCGAAGATTACCGCTTCGCCACCTGAGCCTTATTCGGTTAACGACTGACCATCGCACAGCAAAGACTTCTGGTACACTATATATACGCTCTTCGTGTATTCATCGCAAGGATATTTCTTAATCAAGCAACCATAAAATGGCAAGTCAATAGAAACTTGAAATAGACTTTTCACTTGGATACGATTGGCAAGTGGCAAGTGGGGAATTTTTGAAATTCGTACTTTTTGGCTTTAGTAAATAATTTCCAACCTGAGACACTGTCGCGTGTAGAAGATAACACTGAGGTTCGCTTGGGTGAACAGTTCCAAGAAGTAGAGAGGACAACTTCGTCTCAACTGGATGAGCATTACTGTACCTCCGGTCTTCATAGAAATAGCAATGAAGAAAGATTGACTTACAGAGACAAGCTTCGACCAGCAAAGGCTTATTCTAAATTTGAATTACAGAAAACAGGTGACATACTTAAATGTGTATCAAATAATTTAAGTGGAAGTAAGCCTGCATTACGATCTGTTCTCACAACGAAACTAACAGTCTTCTCGATGCTTTCAAATTCGACTTGTGCATTTTGAACTTCTATTCCAAATTACTCCATGCCTTTGGTACAATTTTTGGTGGAAATTGTGAAAATAAGAAACATATTACATCCATAAATTGATTCGCCTCTTTCTCCTTCTACTTTCAAAGATATACTAATATACTTAACAACTACGTATTGTTCTCGACGGCTCTAGTGTTAACGCCCTGTACATAGAAGCAGGCTCCAGCGATCGTCGCTTTTGCAAATCGACGCGCACAACTTCCTCATCTTCGACTTCTTTTCTCCGCGTCCTCCTCTTCCTGCGCCCCCTCCGTCGCGCGGATTTCTCGGAAGTCGCGGACTCCTTCCGAAACGAGCAGTCGGGTTCGCGGGTTTTACGGTGTTTACCTCGGCTTCTGCTATTCTGAGCCGCGTTGTATGAACAGTACACCGCGCTCGGCTTTTTTAAACATTCTTCCCGCGTGTCGTGATGCCTTTTATTGTCCAGATTATTTCGAGCGCACTCGCGGCGGCGGCTGCTGGAAAACGTACAGCCGTGCTCTTGCGGTTATCTGGAAGATTACCGACTTCCGTGCTTCGTCAAACTTCGATCGAAGACTCGGTAAAGGTCGCAAGGAGACGCAGTAATGCCCTTCAAGTTGTCACAGAGTTTTTTATACATATTTTTTATATATCTAGGCAAATGTTGCATGTTTTTGTAGAAACTACATCGCACGAAACGAAGGGAATGATCGCTATGAGAGCTTTGGAAATTATTTTCAAAAATTTCAGGAAGCAGGAAACAATTTCATTGATTGATTCGCATATATCGAAGGCTAGGACTCATTGTCAGTAAAGCTACTTTAGACTAGGTTTGAAGGAAATGATATAGCGTTGAAAGTCTACGCGTTACGAACAAACCTAAATATGAGTTCACCTCAGGAAGGATGCACGATTTCAAAATAAACGTGAAATTCACGAAAAATAATTCTTTTTAGACATGATATTTTGGAATTAACTTCTCCTCGGTGTTCTGAACAGGTTTAAGGGGGGCCCTTTGTAAAAATCGAGTAGTCACCGTTGTGGAGGATAAACCCACCTCGTGGAAGCGATAATTGTTCATCCTGTGGTGCCAATTATTGGAACGGTTCAAAACATTTCCCTGCACTGGATACTCCGTCGACGTAAAAATAGTTGACAACCGTTACTCACCGACCGGAAAGAAAAATTTCAGTTTTCACCACAGTCTCCCTTAAATAGCAAGATATTCTCCTCGGTAGGCGTCGAGGAATATTTTTGGAAGCGACTTGTATCTCCCGTTTGAATGGTGTACCCTAAATTATCCGGTTTTAACACCCGGATTCCCAAATTAGCAGGCCCTCCATGTACAACGACAACGATGAAAAGGAGACTGTACCGCTGTTTGCCTCTCCTTTCCTCATCCTGCCAGGGACAGGCAACAATATTGACAAACTCTGAACGGTAACCGTGACGAAGATACCAGCTCTGTTCGCTAGCATTTTCGACGACAGGTCTGCAGACCTGGGTCCCTTTTTCCTTTTGAGTAGCCCAACTCTACAGTATTTTCTGGAAACTGCGAGCCGTTGTAAAAACCCGTGAAAAATTTATTCCTGCTAACGGATCAATCGTCTCGTAGCTCGTGCGTGCAACGAGAAGATAACCAAAATACTTCGAGGCCAATTAAATGTATCAAGATCTTAAGACAACGCGGTAAACATAATTGAATTAAAAGCTTAGCGCTGTTGCGTGTTCCCATTTGCGAAACATTGCTACCTACATCGATGATTAACCTGGTGTCGCTTACCCTAATTGGAAGGATTTTGAAAGACCTGAGGCAATATAATGAAAGGAGATTGTAACTTTATTCGTTTGCAAACGTTTCGACCTAAATTGACCATCTTCATGTACAATCGAAACTATTTTTATTCTCAAGAATGAAGAAAAACATGGCGCAAGGTGTAATGGATACCATTTTTAGAAATTGTACAAGGAACAAAATTGATTCGTGTTCGTTCATGCACCATTATAATACAAATCAAGGATTCTGTCTCCAGAAAGCCCTTTGAAGGTACCTATAGTCGGAACAGAATCCAATAACTACTAAAGGCCACTTTGCTGACTATGAGTCACGACAAAGACGACTCCTACTCGTACACCCTACCTGCTCGCCTCTCAGACGAACGGAAAGCACGTGTTTATAGATAGAAGGGGTGAGAAACAGAGTGACAGGAAATAGCCAAACGGCCTGATAGAGGTAGACCCATCAGCGACGTTCGCAGACTAATTCGATTCAAGATTACCCACGATGCAATATTTCGAGAAAAACAGTTCAATTCTAGGAAGGACTGGTATATTTGAATAGTTTATAAAATATTTCATACGAAAATTAAATAAGGTTACTCGAATTCCCAAAGTAATGGGTGTCGACAGGACACGAAATCTGGACAACGAAGGATCAATAGATTCGAATTAATCCACAAGTGTCTAAATCAACGTTTAACCATAGCAATCGGGATACCTCAACGTGGTTTCGGAACAAGACATCGGCAGCTTGAAAGCTAGAGGAATATTCGACTCCCGTTCGTACGATAATACCCTGCGACACCAATGATACACATGTATCTGAGAATGATGCCCTCAGGTGCGGTAAGCGGTACTGTTCTGTTAATCTAAAACTCGTGTCTTCGCCCATCCAGGAATCCTTCCACTGTTTTACGAGAGACATCGGAGACTGTGGCCACTATAGGGTGTCGGAAGGCTGCCTCGAGATAAAGCCGACCCTCGACGACTTGTTCGGCACCATAGGGTGACCGTGTCCCAGGCTGTGGCTCTGAGGATGGTCAAGGGCCCAACAACGCCTGACAGCTGAGTCGCCCAGAGTACGCTTCGTACCGAAGCCGAAATTTTAAAGCCAAATACTATCCGCCTCTACTGCTTCATCCGTTCATCCGTGCCCGTCCCGCGCGCGATCCGCACATCTGGTCATCGCTCCCGCCTCAGCTATTCGTAGTCCACCACAGTCGCTACTCGCTACTGCTAACCAGCCAATACAGCACCCCTAGCGATGGCATCGAGCAACTCACGTCTACCCTAGACCAGAGTGCGGCGAATTCGAATTAATTATTCAACGCGTTCGTTGCGGAGGAGCTAGATTTATTTGCGTCTGGCTAACTTGTCTTTAGAGGGCAGGTTTACTTCTGCTAGAAGACGTTTGTTTTTATTGTCTTTAGAGTGGGAATCTCTTAAAACCTATTTTCCTTCAACGCCAATTTATGTAGAATTTATATTTAAATAATGTCACGATCCCGTGGACGCACAGGTTTCAATTTTGAAATGATGATGCTGAGGACGACACTGTCTTAAAAACTTTCGTTTATACAGGATTTCTCTTTTTTTTTGTCATATCTGCTCTCAAATCGAACCAGGAGATAGTGATACAGGCAGAAGATACGGTTATCAGTTCGCTTAACTTTCATATTTTCGATATAACTATGTAATATTTTTGGATGGAGAGTCCTGGGGCAGCCTGTAGGTAATTAATAATTCATCAGAAGTTGATAAAGCTTGCCTTATGCCGTGCGCAACTAAGACTTTGAAGAAAGTAAGCGAAAGCAAAGAAATCTAGAATGATTTACATAGTGAAATTGCTTAGAAGCAGTTGCTGTACTGTCGCGACGACTATTCCCGGTCAAAGACAATAGAACAAACAAACATAGGAATCACCCACGCGTATTGATCATTGGATAACTTAAATGCGCTCATAACGGAGGGTAAAGAACAATATTTGAGGATCCGATCGCTCAGTTTAGTTACTTAATCATACCACGGTACACGGTCGAAAATGGAACATGGTTGTCTATCCTGCCTGCGGGGCAAATCAATAGCACTTCACGCACCGAGTATCATCGGGCTGACGTAATACACAAATCAATGTTACGTACATGGTTCTGCGAAACACGCATTATTTCTCGCAATTGGATCGATACGGTCGATAAAGACGCAACGATACGAACGGAAAGCGAAATTTCAATCGTCTCAGCATTGCCGTTAACAGTGAATATTGGAGAACATTCTTCAGCTCGACTTCGGACTCCATGTTTATTTGATAATAGAAACATTACGCGAATGATACATATCTATCATTTATTTTAATTCGCTATTACCAATATATAGCTATCAAGCTATACAAATCCAAGTTTCTTAAAAATCCGCACACTTTCGATTAAGTGGAGGCGCTCGAAATGTTGGTGTTAGAAGTCACTTTTTACAAAACCATAGTCAAACACGTCTAATATTTTAGACTCCGATTTCAACTCGTCAAATATAATTGACGAGTTAATATAATTTGAGCCCATTCTCGTTAAAAAAAAAAAACGCTCGTTCGAATCATCAGGGTTGACGCCGGTGGCAGTTTCACCGCCGTTCTGGCATCTCCGATTTGCTAGACAAAAAAAAAAAAAAAATCAAATCGAACGGTTCGCTCGTGTGGCGTCGCCGAAGGTGTCTGTGTGCACCGACGCCGTCGACGTAGCCAGGCGTCGTCGACGCTTCTCCGTCGGCGTCTACGCTCGGGGATATCGAACGTTACTCGACTCCCCGACCATTTCGAAGAAATATGGGGCAAGGCCGGCACCTTGGTCCAAGAAGGGCGCATGTCGACTCGGCAAACTCTATTATCCGACTATACATAGTTAACCCCTGACTATGCGCGTCGCGGCGTGTGTACGTGCGCGTGCACGCACACGGACTCCCCGACGGTCGTGTACGGGAAGGATGAAGGAAGAGCGCGGATAGGAGCAAAGTGGCGGAGCTGGAGGGGTGATCCTACTCGAGCGAGTGAACGAGCAGTATGATGAAGACCGACGAAAAGAAGGCGGAAACGGATACAGGCGAAGCGAGAAAGAGAGCAGCGAGCGCTGGTTGCGCTGGAATGGTGGGGAGGTGAGGGGAAAGACTACACAGTTACATAGTTTCCGACACACACATCCACGCACGCGTTCGAACCTGCACCTACATCGGCCTGTTACACATCGGACTCGCGAGTCGTATTGAATATTAAACCAATAAACAGGAGAGGAGGAGCGGTTACAGATGGTCGAGGACACTTGGCAACGCCGCCAATAGACGGAGCCAGTTCAAGCCTCGTTCACAGTGGCGCTCCGCGCGAAGGGGAAGGAAGCTGTGTCGACAGCGCCGCCACGCTCTCCGAGCACGCCAGATGAGGAGTGGTTTAAGAAAGAGAGGGTAAAGGATTGCCCCAGGAGAAGGGTGAGGGTGCCCTGCGACCTGGAGGGGTGCAAGAACTGGAAGCGGATAACCGAAGGGGCCAACACAAGTGCCGAGAGTACTACGTGCGCTTCGGGTTGCTCGCACACTCCTTCTAGCGGGTGTTCGCATTGCGGAGTCGCTGGATTTATGCTAGAGACGAGAGAAATCGATGATGTGTTTTTTTTTTTTTCAAGCCGTGCCACCATTGTTATGTCTTTTTTTTTTCTTCCTTTGTATGATAGAGCGGCATATGGAGGCTGAGTCAGGTCAGAACTGGCGAGGTTGCTACCGAGTAGGGAGGAAACGTAGGAAGCGCCACCGTGGCGTTAAATATGATTCGATGCGTAATGAAAACGGAATTTCGAGAAATCCTTGTAGGGCTTTAGTGTTGAGATTAGGGGAGTAAAAGTGTTTCGTTCAGTCAGGACATTAAGAATTGTGATTTTGACAAAGTAACTTATATTGATTTATCTGCTGATACATTGATACCTGTTCTTGATAAGTTTTTTTGCAGAGCACAAATTTTATTCTATTCGTATCAACTTTAACGAGGTTCTTTGCTAAAAATTAAAGTTTCTTTGATTTTGTTCGAATACTTTGACGATCGGGGATAATTAGACTTAAAACATAGTAATATTCGTAAACGTTACGTCCCAACTTCCCCTCGTTCAAAGAACGAAACATAACGTGCTGCGACCTGGCGGCAGATACTCGAAACTCCGGACTGCTTGCAATGTCTGGCGCGAGAGAACACGTTTCGAAAGGCCGGAAGGACGCGCGCGCGTTCAACCCTGCTATAATCTTTACACCAACTTATCGTAAGAACCGTCGTCGTTAAAACGCGATGCGTTCCCTGGACTCGGGCAAATAATTTCCCTGCAATTAGGCATCGCGGTGAGAGCACACCTCAGGCGAAAGTACCACGTGCATCATGATAGATGTATAACATGTTCATCGAACAATGCGCACGGGTGATCAAAAATGAAAACATTCTAGATAAAGATTGCTATCTGAAGTATCAGGTGACATTATATTTATATTCAAGGTAGAATAAATAGAAGCTTGACTCGATAACTGAATAAACATGTTTTGGGGTTGCACAAGTATCCTGATTAGTTGAAATTTATAATAAATAGTAGCAAAAGTAGCGAAATATTATTTTCAAAGTCATTATTATTGAAAAAATAGCTAATGAGCAATAATTAATTAATTTACACTTTCAATGAAAATATGCAGATCTGACCTAAAACTTTTAGAGCACATGTAAAGTATATTCGGCAACTAAAGAAACGATTTCACGTATCGATTTCTTAGTAACAATTGATTACTTAACACCCCAAATCGTACCGATTAATTGTAAAAGAAACCGGTACTCGTCGATGCCTGAAAGGGCTAGAACGATTCATTGTTTTGATCGCGAAAAACGGTTTCTCGGGACAAAGCAAATCCCGAATCCCCTCGTTCCCCTGTTCACGACTACTTTGGGCAATGTACCCACGAACGTTGCTGTTTAGGTGTGCGGCGGCCTGCGAGCCCCCCACCACGTCGAATCCTTGCGTGTACACGGCGGCGGGTAACCGCCTTAAGAAGTTTGCTTAATTCCTCGTCCTTGCAAGCCACCCTGTATTGCGCACAGGCGAGCTCTTCGCAGTCGAGAGAGGAGAGCCGCCAAGAACTGTCGCTCGAGAGTCGAATGACGCCGTGGCGGGGCGGAGGGCGAAGGGGAAGGGAGGGGTTACGAGATTGGAGAAGGACGGAGTCGGAAGCGTAGCAGACGATAGGAAAAAGAGAGCGTCCGTGCGTGAGTGAAAGCGAGACAGGAAGGAACACCAGCGAACAATGAACAAGGACAGGGGGACAAGGGGGCGAAAAGTAGACGCAAGGGAGCGGGAAAGACAGCGAAAACTGAGAAAGAAAGAGGAACAGACGAGAATGACGACGATGGTGGGGGATGCGTTCGCGCGCTCATCGAGTGGAATGGTGGGAAGGGATCGAGCTTAAGGGTGAGCGACGGCGTCGGTGGAAGTCTGAGGAGGGGGGTGCCGGAGGTAAGAAGTGGTGGGTGACGACTCGCACAGCGCCGCAGGAGAAGAGGTTAAAGAGGGGAATCAGGCGCGACGTCGACGAGAAGGTCACGCACCGTAGTCGCCACACTATTTAAATAATGTATTATTTCTATCTGGTCAGCTATGTGTATCTTGCGCAGCCGCGCTCGGAGAAAGGGAGAAAGAGCGATACAGCGACGCAAAGAAGCGAAGCGTGGGACGCCACGGGAAGAGGTGGTTTGGGGGCAGGGTGAGAGGATGCGTCTCCGAGATCCACAGATTCGAATTCCATTGCCCTTCCTCGCGCGGATCACGGCGGGGGAAAGTGTGAGATGAAATGAGCAGAAACGAGTAGGAAAGACGCTGGTTTATCGAAATAACAATGAGATCCACGCCAAGAAGGCCGACGAGGAATTTCTTCGTCTACTGGCGACTCTATGGACTTTTCGCGCGCGAATCGCGATAAGACCAAGCGTTCCCGACGTCGAGCCTCGTTAAAATGGTATCTCAATTTTTAGAACATACTTTTTGCCAGTATTGACGTTGTCGTCGATAACTACAATCGCGTTCTACCTCCAACTTCCTGTTTGAATAAATTTTGTTTATTTACGCGACGACTTTGTTGATCAGTTAGCAAACGAAATACGAGAATTGCATCGATCGAAAGGGAGCGGAAGGGTGGAGCTTAACTTATGATCTAACTTAAACATAAGATGAACGGAAGGAGTATCTATCAAATCGTGCCTAAGTAGCGACGGTATTGATCCTTTGAATACTCTCCGATTACTCGATAGTTTATTAGCACCCAATTAGTTTGAACAGATTATGGAAACGATTAATGGCGTCGAGTCTTAGGCAGGATCTGTTACATAAGCCTTGCCGATGAATCCGACTTTCAGAATCAATGCTTATCTGTATCAATACTCAAGAGACACCTAAAAGCGGCAGGGCTAGCCAAATGGCTTGACTGACCCACGGTGGCATGGAACCTGCTGCTGAGCACAAGAATAACACGTAGTAGCTATTGTGGGAAATAAGAGGTAGTAAAGTAACGAGCAAAGTGTTTAAAAAATCGTAGGTATATATGGAACGTAAGTCGACTGGGAGAAAGTTAAAATAGTAGGCAGACTCGTAGGGAAAGAGAGCTTGAAATTTGATAGTGTGGTGAGAGGGGAACGAAAGATTCAGACAGAACCTAACAATTGGAGCATTATAGAAAATCATGAAATACCATGTGGTGGACTTCTATACCTAGACCGTCGATAGATCGATACCATTACGTTTTTAAAAACAGATAGCTTAAACTATTTATTCCAACGTTTGGATAATTGAAAACACGAAGACGTGGAACATTTCTAACGAATAGCAAAAAAATTCTGTAACAACGCGTCGCTAGTATCGTTTTTCTACATAACCTACAGGGCCCACGGCCACGCAACGTTGGGCACGAAACGAGCGATCCCGAATTCGATTATCGATGCCAGTCACAATTCTCGGCATTCTGGTCACCATAAAACGATCGCATTGACGGCTTTATTTGCGCGCTTTGAGTCCTCGTTGCATATGTTCGTCATTAGCTCATCAGCGTCGACCGTGAGTCAGTACGGCGATACCCAACGAAGGGATTCTTTCTCTGTGATTCCGTTCCCCTTCCCACCCCTCTACCCGTCGGCGTCGCCTCGTTCACTTAGAAATCACTGTTGGAGCGTGCATGCGGAATACACGATTCGCGAACGCGCACGCGCCCGTGTGCGTGTGGCTGTGCGCGCGAGCAATACTCTTCTAACATAAATGACCGTTGCTGCTGGCCTGTTGCTACCAGCAGTTTGCCGGCCAGCGGCTAGCGTCTCCTCGCTCTGCGCGAAAGACTTTGTTCTGACAAGCGCTGGGGACTCTACCAACGGTGAACGTTTTCATCCACGTAAACACGCATACACACAACCAGGCCGCCTGCGTGTGGTAGAAAATGCATGCTTCCATGTAGGAACTACCGTCTAACCGATGCAAGGATAGGTTAAGATCATGATAGCCCGTGAGCCTCCCGGAGACTTTGCAGCCAGCAGCTACCGTGGAAATAACGTTGCACGGTTGTGTAATTGCCGCGTAATTTTCTACACGGGACGAGCTAATCCTTTGGGACTCGGAGTCTCGGGCATCCTCGAACCAATGATCCATCGGGAATATTTATTTCGGGATTAAACGACGAGATATCGCTTCCGTTGCGATCTGAGGCTGGGAGGAATTGATGCCCGCGGTCTTTAATAATAAATGTATGCGAGGGTGTAATAGTATCGATACTTTTAGACTCTACATATAGAAAATCGAAGAAAGGAAATATAACCATCCGTGTACATTTAAATTTAGGTTAAGAATATCATTTAATATTTCAATCATACGGATAAGCCATTTCACTTATCGCTTAAATTTTCGTAGTTTTTGTATAATTATTTATTTAAATGTTAAAGTCGAGCTCTGCTTATAGATTGCGTAACAGTCTCGTATACTCCGACCGTAGTCACCCCAGTGGCCATAGTAACCCCGATCCACGGTGCAAGAATTCGTACGATACATAGGAGTATAAAGTCGTGCTAAGTTTGGAACGGCATAGGTCAAATCCGACGCGTATACGTTACGGCGTATATCGTCCGATAAACACTGACGTTAATTTTATTTTTAATTTTTATATTTGACACGTTTATATTTCGGTCCCATGATTTCGTAAACATCGAGCAGGCGAGACGACGCAACGCGTGGAAAAGTTTTGTGTGACTCCGATCAAAGTTCACCTAAATAGTTAACCACGGGGCCGTGTTTCGTTCCGGGTTACGATCAATCCATCTCGACAAGGTCATGATTGGTCGTCACGAGCGTCGCGGTGTCGTGCGCGGTTCGCACGAACGACAGTTGCGATAGGAGAGAAAGTCAACGCTCTAAATGTCCGAGAGTGAAAGATCGGCCGTGAGAGTCGTGCGCGCGCGCGCGCGCTACGATGTTCGAGAACCTCCTTATAGCAACTTCGTAACAAAGTGGAAGATGTTTTACTTTGCTATTCTTTTTTTTCTTCCGTTTATTAGTCTCGTTTAGAATACTTTTCACTCTCTTTTTCTTGGTTCGTTATGGTGGTTCTTGGTGGTTACCATTAAATATAGAGTATCCTGCTCTTATAACCTAAAATCTGAGACGCTATTTCGAATCAACACCGAAGCTAGCTTCGAGCCAACAGTTCCAGAATCTAATAGAGATAAAAAGAATGAAAGAGCCTCCTAATGTAATTAGCTTCAGGCGCCAGTGAGTCTAGATCCACTACTGAGTATTAGCAGCGTGTCTATTGACTGTGTTTACCAACAAGAGACAACCGATCGATACAACTGAAATGAGTGATACGTATTAACGTTCTTACGGTGAAGGTCATTCGAAGGTTAACATCTCATATGTAGATGAATTTCTTCATCATCCACGATATTGACAAAAAACTGTGATATTACAAAAGAATTTAATAAATTTTATACTTTCAATTGATTCTAACTAACTTGATAGCAACAGTAAACACCTCCAACTTTTGTATTCAAATAGTTACATGATCTTCTTGCCAGAAGTATAGATACTGCTCCCCTCCTTTTCGAATATCGCCAATACAAATTTGTATACTAAAGAAGATCTAAATCAAAGGTGTCAACATTTAATAAATAAACTTGTTCTACTAAAATCCGCGCGTTACACTTCGCGTGGTTCCCTTGTTAGTACCGTGCCGCGTAATCGGCGATCTGCGTCCAATACGGTTCCGCCTGTTTTCAATTACGGCTCCGTGGCCCGAAGTAAAGCGGCGCACGCATTCTCTAAAAACTTTCACGAGCGATCTCGCCGTTAGGTTGCGAATCTCCGACGCCGCGCGAGGCCGAGTGCCGTTTTCTCGATCGGCCATGATGCTTCGAGCATCGGCCGCTGGGTGGCTCTCGACGTCAGACTTCGGAGGTCCCCCCAATTGTCTCGGCGTTATCTAGATAATTGATCTCGCCATCTGTAAGCAGCGTTGTTAACATTGATTGCGAAGGGTGATCAATACCCAGTAGCAGCGTGCGGCTATCACTCGTGCCATAAGGGTTCTATCCCCCCTTCCTCCTTCAACGCCACCCCCACCCCACACCCTCGTCCATCGCTGCCCCGTAGAAGGACGAGTACATAGACCCTGCAGCGAGGGAGACAGAGACAAAGAGTACGACGCGCGGTTAGGAAAGGGGGAAAAGGAAGAAAGAGAGACAGGGGCCAGATAGAACGGAAGAAAAGAACGAAACGAGCAGACTGGCGGCTTGTGAAAGGGGGAAGAGGAAGAGAAAGAGAGAGTACCCCACGCCACGCCATACCGCGCCACGCGACACGTGAGCAGCCGCTAACAGTGGACAATGAAATTATTTCGGCGTGTATCGTACGGTATTGATCCGTTCCCTCTTCGTCGCTCTCGCCTTGGCAGCCTATGCTTCGTCTCTGTCTGAACCAAGCCTCCGCCGCGAGTGTAAGCAGAGCTCGCATAGCTTCTTACTAGCGACCAAGTCTCCCCTCGGAAGAGCGCTCGGTTTTTAGTCGACCTCTGCTCCACCTATCCGCCAGAAACAACTATCGAGGCGTATCTGGAGCGTTTCTCACGTCGAAAGAGGCAGGTTTCGATCATGTTGCGCGTTTGACCTTTGCCATGACGCGATTGGATTACAACGACCGCGTCAGATTATCGAAAGTTTGAATCACCGACCTGTTTCGTTTAGTTCAGAATGTTTCGATGACAGTCGTGCCGCGTTCTCTCCGAGTATTCGAAACTAAGCTCCGTGCGCGCCAAACGACGCGCACCACGCAGGGACGTACTAATGGCGCCCTGCGCTAATTTCTTTCCGAAAATCGATTTTTCACTTCGAAGTGGAAAATCAGTTCCATAGTAAATTGTGTAAATTTTCTACTTTAATTTTCTCTTTAACTTTCTTTTATCTTTTGGAGTGATGTTAGGATAACTATCATTCACAAGAACGAAACATGCATAACAGAATCGCGCAGTAAAATAATTATAGTATTTTTCTTCTTCTCCTGAAAATATTCCGGTTACGAAAGCTAATTTTCACATAAACCTCAAACTTGACGTAAGGAAAAAGAATTCCCACCTTAATTCTGGCCTGATTTCGCACGACTCGAATAGTTACGCTATTCTTCTCCTAGATATCCGATCCGATGAAGAATAGTTTGTACACTCGGATTCGAAAGCGATTAGAAAGTAAAAAATATCTTTATCGGTGAGTGATCTATATGCACGAGCACCGAGAACTCTGTTGGGAGGTTGTATCCGAACGTACCACACCATGGATAAAGGGAACTTCATTTATGACAAACCTGTTGTCGTTGCGTTCATCGATCACTCGTTGCACGACGTGCGACACTTACGGAGTTCCCCGGTTGAATTTATTGCCGCGAGGATTTGAATTCTTCTTTGTCGCTGCCGAATAAATTTCCGTCGCAAACTCTGTACCCGAAATCGCAACGATTTCTGGAATGTTTTCGAAATTTACTACTTTCGAATGCATCACGCAAAATGGACTACGTCGACTGTATTGAACGAATTCGATCATTTTTTTTTTCTTTTTATTATTATTTCTCCATCTAGAACTGAAAATTCAATTTATCAGTTGACAGATCTTTCTCATGGAGGACAACGTTTCATGTTTCCAACATCACGGAGTAGCAATATGTAAATGATTTTCGCGAAGGTTTTCAAAATGGTGATAACGGTATCGATATAAAGACCGCCGCCACTCTCGGCGTTCAGGAATTAGTACGGTCAAGCGGAGGCTTGTCTCCGTCGTTGTTCATAATTTGTCGCGCACAAATTGTGCCGCGAGAAAGGACGATTTAAAATGTACGAGCCTTGGCAACTGAGGGTCCCAGAATCCGCGTTTATACGCGCTGACCACGTGACGCGATGACGACATTCCTATCCAAGCACGCATCCTTGAGAAACACTATCAGAAAATGATGAGAAATTGGTAACTGCACATTGACATAATTGATACGTTGTCCTGGGACACTTTGTCCCGCATCCTTGAGCTGTCGAAGACTTTGGTCTTCTATCGTAGCCTGTCACGCTTAATATTTTCGTTCAACCAGTTTCGAATCCGCGACACCGAAGCCCTGGTAAACTGCATACGATAAATAATTTATTCCGTGATATCTGCATTCACCAAGAATGTCGCGGTAGGGCTCTTTTTATTTTTCCTTCGTAAACCAGGGAAAGATTAATATGGAACACGTACACTTGCTCGAACATATTTCCAGACATTCGACTAGAATTTGTTCGAAAATTTATTTGTAAACATTGTTCGAAAAGAGGATGTGATCTATTCAATAATGCATCATTGACGAGGCAGGATTTAATATTTTTTGGTCCGATAGGAGGATTATTCTGTGACTACACATATATCGTGCATAATTCGTGTTTAATTCTTTGTACCTGTTCAAGATTAGCGATTAAATGTTGCTTTAATTAGATGAGTATTTATTGGACCGCGTAGAGCAGCTTATTAATCTCTGTATGGTCCAATAAATATACATCTAATGCCACATTATCAATGATAATCAAAATACCGTTAAATTCATTGCATTTATCTCCCGAGGCTATTCAAATCAGAAGTAATAAAAAGAAACCCGTATTATTGCATGAAAAATGGCAAAATATAAATAAAGCGCATTACTACTCGGGCGATAGAAATCGTATAGTCCTGTAGTCTAGACTGTCTAGAGAATTGACTCCACAAGGTGTTAGACGGAAATCTCTCCATTCTTCCAGTTTTGCCACGACAGTGTCTGTTTCAATCCGAACGATGCACATTCTCAAAATTACTCCCACTGAGTGGAGAAGATCCAACCGCAGCAGCCACCTGCTGCAACGGCGGGAGTGTAACGCCTACTGGACGTTGTGCATGTTTCAAATTTAATTCGCATCGTCTGAAAGAGACGATGAGTCAATCGAGGATCGACTCCATCGAGAATCCAAAGACTTGTTCCGCTAGAAAACTTCTAGCCCTTATCTATTGAAACTTATCAGCTTCAACCGATCAATTTGGGCAATTAATCGGCGCGAAAGAGATCGTTTATTGGTCAAGGATACCGTCACGCAACTCGGACGGCAAAGCATATCATCGGAACGCTGCTATAAATACGTGTATTATTTTCAGACCTCGAAACTGTACAAACTAAGATAAGAGCAAATACGAGTTAACACGTGACTGGTCAACAACGTTTAGACATAACAACATCGATATATATCAAACCAGTTAGCAAAGTGTTAACTCTACTACGCTATCCCCGAAAAGCGTTCAATTGTCAGAACTTCTCCTTCAATTTTGACCAATCCTTTTGCCTTGCTACGCGACAGGAACGTCTCGTGGACCAGTCTATCCGAGCGATCGACGCCGTGAAGTCGGCGTCGAAATTGCGAACGGGTCGTAGGTTTCTCGCAGGGCGCTTCGGTGGCAGGTGGCAGACACTCTCGAAGGTATGAGGACGCGGTAGGACTCGACCGATTATCGAGAACGCGGCTCAGGCCACTCCACTGAAAACGAGCAAGACCAAAACGGAGCGGTGTTCTTCGGGCGGACGTGGCCCGCCGTAAGGCACGCCATTCGGCAAAAGGTTGCGCGTGCGAGAGAACCTCGATGTAAGAGACTGAGACAGGGCCAGCGAGTCGGGGCAGGGGAGGAGGAAGACGCTCAGAGAACAAGGAACAGAGCCACGGAGAGAGAAAAAGAAAAGGAGACGCTCGGTTGAAAGAAAAGGCAAACAAGCAGGGATAAAGCCCGTTGAACGGTGATGAGTTTCGTGGAAAGAGCCGACAGTCGAAGGGAGAAAGACTGCAAGAGGGGGAGGGAAGGGCGAGCTTAATCCCGAGCCGAAGACCTTACCAAAGAGTTCTCTCGTAGCCTGCTTTGGACCTCGCAACCTTTCCGAACGTTTCTTGGGAATCCCCGAGAATTCGACGGTCGGCTTGCGTTTTTGAATCGAACGCCACGACGCACCGTGGGACAGATGGCCAGGAACTCGGTGGACATTTGAACAATCGATTTATGAATGCTCCGAGCGTGAATGTAATCTGCTGTAGTGTAACGTACCCGTTTAGTCAGATTTCTCGGTCGTAGACGTCATTCGTTTCTGTAAACACTGATTGCGAGCTAGTACGCATCGAGCTTATCAAATTCGTACCACGCATCGATCACGGTGATCGTTGCAGTTCTCTTGACAAGTCACCATCTATGACACAAAATGACTCATTGTGAGTTGGCTGATAGAGGCTAGAGAGGCAGTCTGATCTCGAACTACGGGAAAATCGATAAGTTGTTTAGGTATTCTAGAATATTCGGTTGACCGATTGACTCGGAACTGTGAGAAGTACGACGAACTTCCAACGTCAACGAAATCTATTATGTGATAAACTCGAAAATTTCTATTAAATTTCGCTATCAATCGTGCGTAACTAGGGTTTATTTTAAGACACCCGTAAATACACGTTTTGGCCACATTTTAGGAATTCTGTCTCACCGTCTAGAGTCTATAGAGGCTTTCGACGCGACCACTCCCAGGCAGGCCGAGGACCAGGTCCGTCTGGACGTTTAAAAACGTCGTTTTTACGTCCAGACGTTTTGTAATCGAACAAACGCTGCCAGAATAAGCACGGCTGGTAAATGGTGGTTAATTAGAGACACGGGAGTGGGGGGTGAGAGTGAGAGAGGCTTCGAAAGCAATGACTGAACACGGGTGGGTACGTTGACATGAGCGGTATTTTTGTTAAACGAACGCGAAAAAGTCTTGTCGGGAAACTATTGCCGTGAGAGGCCTCTCGGCCGACCGTTCTTCCGCTCGTCCTCTGGCCCAGCGATTAATACACGCTTAACGCGAGCGCATGTGTTTATACGCGCTTCGGCGTTATCATCGACGTCGTTCGAGATAATGGCGCGAGCTATCGCCGCAGAAGCAATGGACGGAACAAATAAGACCGTTCGTTTCACGCGTCGAACCAGACCGTGTGGTAGAACCAGTTCACCGGCTACATTTGCGCCACCCGATGATGCTCCTGTACGGTTGGCCTGACGAACTCTTTCATGAAGGAACAATCATTGCATTGGAAATCAAACTTTAACCATCTTTTGCTCAAGTTTCATTTTATTTTTGAAGAGAGAAATTATAGATTGGTTATTTATGCATATTTATGAATGAAGTAACGTTTCAAGTAAACGATAGATGATGCCAGAGACACAACGACATACTTAACAAAGTGGAAATTGAACGAAAATACATCAAAAAGATCCGTACACAGGAGTCACTATATTAATGACAACCCACTCCAAATATATAAATCGAAACAGAGGCCAAAATGTATACATAAACAAGTTCATAGATTTTCTATATATTTGGACGTACGGTACCACAAGAAATCGAGGAACACAAACGACTGAGGCGAAGGGTCAGTTATTGACCGATCGCAACGCTTCCCCTCTGTCGCATACGGTAACGGAGCCGGGAGAGGAAACCAAGAACGGTGTAAACGAAGTCAGAGGCTACGTTCTACTTGGACGAGACTCGCTCAACGGAGCACATCGAAAGATTTCGAGAAGCGTTCCCGATCGAGTCGTCAGCGCCACCGCTAGAAAAAGCGCTACGGCGCACGCTCGGGCCGCGTTCGAAATCACGCGAGAAAGTCGGCGTATATCGCGCGGTGAGAAGCGCGACGAAGGCACGACCGCGACGATACGACGAACGAGGAGACCTCCGCTCTTCCTCCGGACAAATATGTAATACGATACGGCGTACGTGTGTACGGCGGCTACATACAACGGCCGGAGCCCAGTCGAGTGGCCGCAAGTACAAAGGGGCCACGGCAATATAGTTTTAAAACGGAATCGAGCAAGCGAGCGAGCGAGTCGGGCGACGCAGGAAGGGCAGAGAGGCAGCAAAAGCGAGTCCCGACGAGTAACAGTGGGCGACCCTGCTGCCGGCTGCCGACAGCATTCCTACAACAACACAACGCGGCCCCGCGAACCCACACATCGCGTACAATACACGCTACTACTGATGGGCATTCGGTTCTCTCTATTCCTCGCAAGTTTTCGAGCAATTTAGTCCCGCGTAGGTTAGAATCGTGTCGACTGCTGGGACAGGGTGTACTGTCTCGGGCGCCACGGATACGGGAAGCACAAACATTGTACACACGATTCCGGACGTAGGTTGAGGTCGAAGCTTCGGAATGGAATGCGTTAGGTATGTTCGATACCGAATCGATTTTCCGGATAAACGATCTGTCTGGGGTGATTTTCAACGTTTCTTAGTGAAAACTCTGACACGATTCCGAGCTGTTTCGCTTAAGGGTGGATCCTTCGTTTCTACAGTTCTAATTTAGAACTTTTTTTAATGGAGATTCTACGCTTGGAAAAAGGTGTCTACAACATGTTATTATTTTGAGGTATCTTTATTGATGTCTCGAAAATCACTTAATTGTCGAAACGTCGATTGAGTTCACTTTGCATGACTAACTTTACGTAGGGGCTCGTTTGTCTTGTAACACCTTATCTTGTATACCTATCAGGGCGAAGAAATCATTCGCACTTTCGAATTTTCTATTTTTAAAGCCATCGGTGTAATAAGTGGCTAATAACAGTAGCTAACGACACATTTAATTTCTCGTTTACACTTTTTCTTTTCAGTGCCTCAAATACAAATATACATTTACATAATATTTCGTATTTTTGCTTCTAGTTTTTTTTAATTCAAAGTCCCCTCCAGAATCGATCTTTGACCAGAACCGAGCTTCCCAGAAAGGAATGCCTTTCGCGTCGGGTGATTACGTCCTAGGCGATGACGTGCGATATTGTGAATACTTTGTTTACGGTGCCCCATTCCATGAATCGCAGGCCTGAACCTGTTAAGGTCAGGTGCCTGTGGTGCTGCTTTTAGAACCATCTTTCTCCACAGAATACTGGAAATCAAAACGATTATATTGGTACGATTAACGATTTTAGAGAAATTAGTATAAAACTGATTGACTCGCAAAATTGGTGCAACATAACCAATTGCACGTAGACATGGATCTGACTGGATAATCATAAATATGGAAATTGAATGCAAGAAATAGTGAATTCTGGAAAAAATAAAAGATAACAAAGTAGCTTTATATCTGAACAGTAACTTGAATACTACTTCCATAGCTACGTGGTAGGTAGGCAACTATCAGAGTCTTCAAGACTCCGTTCCAAGATTCTGTTCAAGACTTCTATATTTGTAAAGAACTTATAATTTTGAATGGGACTTGAAGGATTTCGAAACTTTCGTATTGGAAACGACCCAAAGCGTCTTGATCCCATCGCTACGAGGCACACAACACATGCAGTGTTGGATCAAGAAACTCTATCGCCCTTGGCGGTCTCCGACGTTCGGTACAAATGAGTCATCCACCTGAATCGAATTTTATTAACCGACTCTCCCCTTCCTCGCCCACGACCAGTTTATTGACCATTTCGATATCACGGAGTGCTAATTGATACGATGGATTTCAGAGCGCTATAGTGATCGCGTTTAACGAACTTTCGAGGATGCAGGGCATCGATTGTTTCTGTTCCGGTTCAAAAAGCGTGTGAAAGTATCGAGAGGATTCAGCACGCACCGTTTCATGTGCAAGAAAGTGCAGAGAATCGTTAAAAATTAGTCTCCTGAACGGTGAACGTCGGTGGGGCCGTTGCGTAATTGATCCGCTCCTGGCGTATGCGCAGTAGAGAATTCGATTCTGTGCTAGGGTTAGGGCTATTCGAATAGTTTCGATTTGGAATATTATATAGGCATTATATAGGTATCAACGATTACAAAACATAACCTCCACAAACAGAATACAGAAAAATTTGTAAAGACCTTAACGATGACTGAATGCAATTTCCATACTAATCTCCAGGGCTTCACACTTTCATCTGGCTTTTTCTAAATGTAATATCACCTATACTCGATGCATATTAGCTCAATTTATGGACAGTTCACAAGCAAGAGTAAATAATAAACGAAGCCAGACACGCGCAAATCTTACGCAGAAACGTTGCGCGCGAACGCCGATCAGTGTCGCAAGCAGACAAGTTCAAACAATCGCCCTTAAATGATAAGATCGTTAGCAGTGCGAGACGACCCTGCTGCAAGCGCAACGCGACGTAACACGGCGCAACGCGTCGCGAGATTTCGTGCTCGATCGTTCGTCACCGTGCCGTCTCGGTTACAATCGGCCCTTTTCGGCGTCTCTCGGCTCAGCTGTGTGCAGTCGCGTATCGCTCTCTCGTTGGCTGCTTCACCGGTAGCACAAACACAACACACAGGTTCAGGCGGCGGCGCTCTCTCGAGTAGCCTGCAAGAGGATGCAGCGACCCCGAATAATAGACCGCTTTCGAATGACGCGGAAGACCGATGATCGACCGGGGGTTAGAGCAGATCGCGGTTGCCACGGCAACTCCCGTCCTCGATGGTCCACTTCCGGTTTCGACGCCCCTTGTCGTTGTGGCCCGTGCCATACGAGGCCTCCGTGTCCGCCTCTCACCACATCGACTTCCATCGACAGACAGCCTCGACAGCTACGAACGCACTCCAGACCTGGGTCGTGGAAGGACGATCGGTTCGACCGCGTGAAAGGATATCCAGGAAAACCTGAACGGGGAGAAACTCGTAGGCTGATGACTCTGTCTCCCGCTACTCGATCGCCAACACAGTTTGTTTCCGAATTATTTTTCATGTACGGTCGACCCTGGTACGATGCAAAGGTTATGTTCCTAAAAATCGCGTCAGAGGAAACTCACTTGTCCTACTATATGGGGGATTACGTTCTACTTTTTTTTATGAGAATACCAAACATGTCGAAACATGTTTCTTCAAATTGCATAATAAACAACAAAAATGGCTACACTTTGAAAACAAGGTTAAATGGTCCTCACGTTTATATATACAATAAATGTATTTTTTATTGTTTTATATCTCCAGTGGATCACCGAAGTGGTTTTCACATACTACGTTGTACTCTATATATCCGTTTAGTACACGATGAAGAACTGCCGAGTGCAGGTGTTTACTTAGGACAAGGATTTGAAGTTTTTGGTAAAGGGATCCTCTGGGCGGGTCAATAGATCGATAGAATTATGAATGGAGAACGATATATTTGTTGTGGTAATATTGGTAATAGAGATGATGGCGAGGATATTGATCGACGTAGATATCAATGAGGTCCCTGCATACTGTATGGGAGACTGCTCCCAGGAGTTGGGACAAAGATGAGGTCTCAGACTTCGAGGAGGGATTATGGGTATATGTTTGTTGTGATAATATTGCCAATAGTGGATGATGATCGTTTTATAACAATGAAAGCATATCATACCATATCCATGCACTGCGAGTTCATCCCTTGAATATCAAAATTATAGCGTAAAGATGTAGGTGATATCGTGGGAGTAGCCTCAGATGCGATGACAAATTCTTGAAACGGATCCTCTCATATGCGAAGCACCATGTCCAACTTTCAAGACTCGAGATAAGAATGTGGGGATTCCCAAGTTTAATCGATATCATAAGATAAGCGTAGGTGCAAGCTACGAATGATGTCATCCACTATAGCTAATACCTAACACACGCACTGCTACGAGAACAATCAGGAAACATGGTTACATTTCCAAACCAAGTTCACTTGTACCAGAGTAAATACTGTTTCTATGATTAATGCTCCATAATCTCGTGTGATATCCACACTACTATACTACTACTACCACGCTACTTTTCCATAGAAATAATTGCACTTATTTTCTCAAAATTGTTTTGCAAATTCATGTTTTATTCTCAATGAAGAATTTCCGAAGCAGATGCTCGCGTATTCGAGTGCCGCAGTTAGGATCGTTCCGCGGGGTATTTGTTTGCACAGCGCGTGGACGAGCCTGGCATAACAAAATAGCCGCGCGCATACAGCCCAGCGAGAGATGGCGAGGTTACCTGTTCGCACGCCAACGATAATGCAGTCGAGCACTCCGGTCTCGTGTCAACGATCGGCGAACGGCCACGAATCTCGACGTGTGCACGTCCGTCTAAATGTACCTACCTGAGAACCTTACGCCACCCAGCTGCCCTCTCCCTGCATTCCCGCGCAAGTAAAGACATGGCCAGATTGTGCGATCTCGAGCGGACCTCGCTTATTCGTTTTAACTTCTGACTGCGCGATCCGGGTCGTGAGCTGCCCGCTGGAAATTATAAAATTGCGTCATTCCCAGGATTACTTTAATTCTGGAACCATTGTCGTCGTACAGGGACATCGGATCGACGGGTGGTCGAAACAAGACTTTAGATATGGCGAGGTGAAATGGGATGTTTATGTTCAAATCCCATTTAAAGAGAAGTGTAATAGTTCTTTGTTAATCGATTTCAGAAAAAGTGCAAAATTCAAAGTGTTTGCTCGCATAGGGAGACTATGAGACGATAGGAGAACTATGAGATGTTGGTTTGTATAAAGAGGAGAACTGAAGGTTTATTGCTATTATTATTGCACGACTCTACTGTGCGTATAGTTGTAGTGTGCCCTGGAGAGTAAAAAAAAAAAATTGTTGGAGGTCACTGCGCACGCATGGCGCCAGACTCCCGATTGGTGGAATAACACTGACGGCGCCACTATCTATCAATTGGGAAATATCTACCTATGTTAACTCCACTAAACGGGAGACTGTATGTTGTTCCTCAATATCTGCATATTATCACGTAAAGAATATCTTGCACAATAGCGAGATACATCCACAAGCTGCTTTCAGACGTAACCTCAAAGTTCTTACAAACAATTAGCAATCCAAACACCGACAGTTGGAAATAAAACAAACCAGACAACATAAGGAAACGGATCAAGTAAAATGGAGATCTGATAAGAAAAAGGTTGAACAAACAGTTGGCGAATAAAGATCTGATGGCTTGAAAGGAAAGAAGGCTGGAAGGTTACGGATTTCGAAGGAGAGGACATTATATTAATAAGACACAAGATAACGGAACCTGGAATCCAGAAGCAGTGAGATATAGTAACGATAGATAACTAAGAAGATTTCTATCGATAAGGTATTTAAATAGCAGATGTCAGAAAGGCTATCTTCCTTCTTTACTGAAACACCAAGTTGACAACTCTAACCTGAAGAATGACTCCTACCAGAGCAGAGAAGTAAATACTCTGAACCTTTCATTGGAGTACGAAATGGAATTCAATTTTTATCCGTACAAAAAGAAGGACAAATAACGAAACTGGGAAGCGAAGTGGTCTTGCGATCGTAGTCCTGTCCGCGCCGAGAAATCAGAGTTCTACCCATTAAACCGTCACGTCGCGGAATAATGCGCGACCATACAAACGAGCCGGCTACACCCACCGCGAAGTTAAAAGTTCTCCACTGCGGGAGAGAAAGCAAAAGGAATTTCGCAGCCGCGATATCACCCGGCGGAACATTATTTTCCCTTCACCGTCCACCTGCCGTCCTCCGACATTGCACGCGATTTTCAGAGGCAACCGTGGCGACTCTACGCGTAGCCAGTATCCGCTTATTCATACACCTACCACATCTTCATTAGAGGTGCACACGAGCCACGAATGATTTTGCAGGATCTGCTTTCTACCCTCCGCAGGATCGGTGCACCGTGTTCCTCGTACCAGCGCTTTTGCACTCGCCCGTAGCGTAGAGTGGGGATGCTTGCACCACTTTTTTTTTTTGTTTATTGTTACAACTTTCTCAACAATTTATTTTGAATACGTTATTCGTAGTCGTTTGAAAGGGCAAACGTTCCTTTATATGAACGCACTTGCTATTACGATACTCTTTCTTTACTTTTTACTCTAATATTACAAATTCAACATTCGATCACAATATTGTTATACGAGATCCTTCCTTCGTCCGTGATCGCTGGCCCATTCTGCAAAATTGTATAGGAAGATCTCCTATATCTGGGTAGCGTATTTATATCTGTGCCTACCTGGTGTAAAGGTTACCCTGATCAAAAAGGCGACAGCAGAGGCTTTTCCATAGCGCTAAAATTAGATTCACCCTCGCCAATACTCCTAATGTGGGTAATCTCGGGTATATAATTCTTGGTAGTCATGGTATTACACTAACTATAAGTCATTCCTAAAATAAACAGTCGACCCAATTATGTCTTCTCTGGTCTTAACCACGGTGACTACAACTACTACTACTACTCGGCAGTGATCGGCAAGGTAATCTTCAAATTCTTCTTCAAACATGACCCGACTCGAAGTGGAACTATATCCCTGTATCTTAATAATATTCCCAAAGAACAGGCACTTTTATTGATCTTCTAGTTCGATACTATATGACCTGTGGTGCACAAGAGTATTACGGTTCTCCTACCAATGAAGCTACAGCGTAATTCTTCTACTCTCCATGAAGTATAATAATTTGCGACTGTTGGACCTGTGATAAAGAGCATCATGGTTCGCCTTCCAATGAACCCATAGTCCTACTGAGTCCTACTCTCTAAAGAGTCACAATGGGGACCTATGTTTTACCCACATCACACTATACAAAATTCACAGGGGAACCATTTCAATGTCAGTATTGCAACAACCTTGCCAGCTTAGCGAAACCTCTTTTCTGGTCTCAGAGTCGCGCGACCCTACGAGACCCCATACGAGTCCCTGTTTCCATGGCAGCATCGTCTGAAAATGCGAGGATCCCGCGTGGACGTCGACGCCCGAGCGTTACGGGGACACCGTGGCGCGTACGCGCGTGCACACGTCTAAATAGCGCGCTCAGCGGTTAGCACAGAGGCGTGCGTACCTGCGAGAGAAGCAAATTCCCACCGTGGCGCGGCGCTGGGGCTTACAAGTTCCTGATGGTGTGTTCTATAATATAGGCAGAGTTGCCGTTCGTCCGAGTCCTGCACGGGTTGTCCGGTGAGTCCGTGGCCAGGACTCCCACCATGT
This sequence comes from Hylaeus anthracinus, assembly GCF_026225885.1. Lineage (NCBI taxonomy): Eukaryota > Metazoa > Arthropoda > Insecta > Hymenoptera > Colletidae > Hylaeus > Hylaeus anthracinus. Next base: position 4,502,057 of record NW_026534344.1, on the reverse strand, counting down.
CGACCTAGCCTTCTTACGTGCCCACCTACTCTATCGAGCAATCCAAATGCATTCTTTCTTCTCTTCTTTCCTTCCCCCTGGCTCTCTTCCTTGCTCGTAGCCCTCCTCTTCTCTTCCCACAGGTTCTGTTCGCGTTCGCTCACGCGCCTGCCCTCGTCCGCCTGGATCTGTTTCTCTCTTTACCAGTCGCGCTTCTTTTTCCTTTTCCTCCTGCACTGTCGTCCTCTGCGTGCTTATCTCCGTGTCGAGGCTGGAAGAGAGCGTGTCCAGTGGCACATTATCCTATGGACAAGAAAGACATTTACCTAGGGCTCTGATCAAAATGACCTCAACAAAATCGATCTTTCAAAAACTCGTTATTCTCGGCAACTAAAGCTTCGTCCGTATGAAGAAAATTTAACATTGAGTCGAAGATTTCACGGGATTTCTTCTGTCATCGATTTTTCCTTGCTTCATCCTGGATTCCACTGTGTACCGTGATTGCACATCGAATGGTGTAGTCGAGACGCGATCGAGATATTTCTGATCGACGTTAGAAAGTTACCGTTTGTTTCGCGGGAACGTCCGATGAGCAGGGCTTTGAAGGAGTTCAGGGTTCGTCGAGGAATCTTGAAATCTCGTCGCGTCCGCCGTCGAAGGCATTTCACTTGGTCGTTCCGAAGTCCGTTGTTCGTGGCCTTATCCAGAATTTGAGAGAAACGTACGTTACGATGTTAAATAGAGGCAAACTGAGTTCAGTCGAGTATTTGATAGTTTCTGCCTCTATCGATCATAGTCATGGGGTTGTCTATGCAAGTGGTCGTGCACTCTCCGTGTTTCGCTCGAGGCGGTCTTGGTCACCCTTGACCGACGCCGCGGCGAACGCGTCGAGGTAGAGTTGAAATAATAATTGTGACCGGTTTCTCTTTACCCTGGTCACTGTTTTCATCTGCTCTGTAAATGTAATTAGAGTTCGTTGAGGAATCGTCGAGAAATTGTTCGCGAGTAAAATACCTCCGATGGAAGGTACACTATTTCTTTTAGGCGGTGAACCAGACCTGCGTAGTCTATATGGTGTGAATACTCACCAGGAAGGAATTTACATCATTGATTTATTATCATCTGTTAACTTCTTTTCACGAAACGTCTAAAGATCAGATTTAATTTCAGTCCTGCGAAGGTTGGTCTGTTTATTAAATCGTTTGTTCCGAGAGAGCTACGTTACGAAAAGTGTCCAGCTCGGCTCGTGGAGACTCTCCCATGGATACATGTGTAACAGTGTACTCTTCCCACGTGTGCGCGCGTCCACGAACATGCTCCGTTCATGAACCTATGCTCCGCGGTACGGATCCGAAAAGTAGGGCCTCTCTGGTCTTACTCGCTCCTTTCCTGGATCATCTCGCTGTTTCCCTCTTTTCCAGTCGTCCCTTTCCCTTCGCGGGGTCGCTCCCACCTCTGGGTAGTCTCTGTTCGTCCTAAGGCTGCCCTTCCTCCCACTCATTCCGTCCAGGCGACCGACGACGACTCAGCGTTAGACCTTACATGCTTGGCATACCTGCAAAGGAGCGCGTAAGTCCACCGACGCGCGGCAATGTCAAGCACGGAGAAATCTGTCCGAAAACCTGTCGCGACCCCGGTGGACAGGTCCTCCGGAAACTTGTCAGATGCCTGTTGGCGGATGAAGAAGTCTCAGGGAATGGTACACGGCTTGATTGGAATATTCATACAGTTGGAAGGATACGAGGATCCACTGGTAACGTCGTAGGGTAACTGGTTGAGTACTGGCATTGGTAAAAGAGGATGGGACGAGGTGTTGCAATAGCGATGGATTCACCTTGAGAATCCTGAAAAATTCTTGATACTGGTTACTGTATTTTGATTCGCAATTAAATGCTGGACAGTTACTTGACCCTGGTGTATGCTACTGCTGCTGTGGAAACCAATATAGTTGGGATTAGCAGTAAAGTTAACACCACGCCGTAACGTACAACATGTAACATATAGTGCATGTATTACCTACCAATAAAACGAAAGAAACTTTTGGGACAACTTAAATGACGATGAAGATAACCATCCCAACTCAATAGCTAAATCGCTTCAAACGGCTGATGGAACGGCCCTGAACTACTTACTCTGAAAGTATCAATTTAAATTGCATGTAATAGGCAGATGCTTCGTATAATTTTTTTACCGATTCGGAAGGAATCGTTTAGCAATAATCAAGCATGAAATTGACCGCAAGAGTCTTCGATACTCAGCTTGCTGGCTCAGTCGTGGAACAAGCTAACAATTTCGTGGGCCGACCACCCACTTCGAAATTTGTTGCTGATTACCGCCCAATTCCTCAACGTTCCACGAACGGTTGTCACACTAGCAATTTCGAAGGAAAGCGAGGTTTCACTCGTGGTATTTAACTGGAAATTAAAGCGACGTCGATCATGTGGGCAGGGAGTGGGTTTGGTCCGACTACTTACGGAGCAATCTACTACGAGTAGTTGGTAGAGGATATTTTGCTCGTGGATAGGGAATAAATCAATTTATCGACGATGCGGGAATACTGGGCCCGCTTGGCCTAATTTCTAACCGTTTACTCTGCTCTAATGACTCGAAGAGCAAACCAGGTTTAGATGAAGTCATATTCAGGAGTTATAGATAGGTATTACACAAAAACGTCACGGAATGCAAGAATCATAATAACGAGAAGTCAGACTTATAAAAGAAGGCTATTGTCGAGAATGACGTCCGTCAAAAGACACCTTCGTTTCCTTAATTACCCACTGCCAAATTTGGCTCCATGCGACTGTCAACGCATTGACGTAGGCGCATAAATCACGCGGCAGTCGTTCTGAAAACCGTCTTACCTCGTAATTTACTTACAGCCTCAATTATTTCAGCCTTCGCGGACCAAGCTGCAGCGATGATTCACGTTAAGGGAATGCGTCTAGGCTAGGGCACCCCAAAAGAACGATGCCTCGCCTTCCGATACCACGAAACGCTTGTTTGGACATCGGTCGTTGATGTAGATATATCGCGCGTACGCGGGCAGCTTTGCGTTCCGAGATTAAATACGATCGCTGAACGATCGAGCAGGTTGATCATGGTTTTACGGTTACTGGATTCTGGGATGACATCCAAGCATTAAGGATCTGGTACCAGTAGTAGCTAACAACTACTAATAATTTATGAGGCTATAAATGGATATATTGACAAAATTTAATCAAGAATGATCAATTCTTCTTCATGAGAATGAAGAAATGGGAGATCGATAAGGTTGACCAATGCCTGTGTCCTTTACTTCAACGACTAAACAGTCCTGCCACAGAATGTCGACAGCACGCGTCTATCCTTATTCAGGGATCGTCTCACGGCCAAACAGTGCAGATATTGCTTTGCCCTTGCGGTGCGTTGATTTTTCTCGATAAAGCGAACGCGTTGCGTCCTTGTGCCCAAAGGCCAATGATTCCACGCGTTCGAGGAGAGACCTGCCTTTAATTACCTGATGTCGCGACGAAAGTCTACGTAAACTCTTAGTACATCGATTTCCTCCTTTCCAATTTCGACGCGCGTCCCCTTTGTTCCGTTTCGATTCAGTGACGCAGACACCGCGATAAGACGCGTTAATGCGAACCGTGGTTTAATCCTCCTGCGTTAGCGCCATCTTAGACTCCGAGCACTGGTTGAAAGTGTAACTCTGGCGAAAGTGTGAATTCTCGTATAAAAATGCAAATTCTTAAACAGGAACCTTTGGTTTCGGTTCGATGAACATTATTTTCTATATTTGAAAGGCAGAGAGCTCTGCACGAAGAGACGAGATAGACACTGGCAGAACTAACCAGTATGGTGAAATTAACCCTTCAATGTCCTTGAGCGGCCAATTGAATTTGCGTCCACTCTAATCGACGTCACGTGCGCACGTCCTATGTAGACGCAGTATGGTGCATAGAGCTGGTTGAAGCTGAGATTCCACGTAAATGTAGAAGTCATTTTGATGTTATTCACAATCAGGAAACTAATCTTGAGCAGTCCATCGATTCTAATCAGAGTGCATCGGAACAGTTGGCTCGTATTCATTACTTGGAAAGTTACTCGACTCTGGTGCTCCTGAGATGGATGAAGGAGTGATTAACTTTAGTAATGAACTTATATCAATGGACTTGTATTAAAAATAAATTTAGATGTTCTGGCAGTGGTTGGACCTTTCAGAAACCTTAAGGAAGTGGGACCATTCTAACTGAAAATCTATTACAATAAAATAAAAAAAAAAAAAACAGCAATCAACCAAGTTAACTTATTCTTTAAATTAATAATGTTTTCTCGATTTGGTCAGAGTTTGAGCTGGAACGCTGGCCAGACCCGACCGTATCGAGAGACGCTGGTGCACTCTGGTCAAACAGTTCAGGAACACCCTGTATGCGACCAAGCAACGCTTCCTTCAGTTTAATAACCATCGAAGTCGCGCGTTTACCAGTCGATGGAATGCAAAGAACCATGGCGGTTGCTTTCGCAGGTCGGACCGTCGTCAGGTTGGCACGTCACCGTGTTCACTCCACACGACGGACGTAATATACGCAGCAGTTCGCTTTCACGGCGATAAATATTACAATATAATATTCGTGTTCGCGTGGAGGATACTCCGCGAGGCTGTAGGACGAATGGCAAGCCGTATGACGGAGCGTGCATCGAGCGTGCATCGCCAGAGATCGTATTACCCAAGACAACGAATGGCACTGTACGTCGAGCGACGTCGAAGAAACATCCTGCCTTTACGATTCTACAAATAGCACAACGTTCGAGGCTCGTTCCTTCCGATCGGGAATTAAACTCGTCGACGAGCGCCGCGCCGCAGGTGAGGATCCTTCGTCTCGTGTCCTGGGAACTCTGCACGAGCATAGAACATTGTAAAATCAATGAAAATATGTGTGCCGATAAATATTACGACGATTATCGTTGCTGTAAATACCAATTAATTTTCATACGAGGATGTTCGTTGCTCGAAGTACATATTTTTGAGAAACACAATATTTTAATTTGAAACGGGTTTAAGAACAGGTGACCATCTTCTTGTAACGCGTTCAAAGAGAATCGTGCAGGCTGGAATACACGTAAAAATTGTATAGATAGTTTCACTCGATGAAACGGATCAGATCGTAGCGTGTAACCTGTTGAAAGTCCAATATTGTACGAGTATGAGGTAATGGGTATGGGAACGATGAGAAAATTGATAAATTACGTCTGAGTTTACGCAACAGCGATGTACGTTTTACATAATATCTTTATTTTATCGCTCGATTGTTGGGGCGATAAATGACCGAACAATGAACCAGATAGTAGTTCCTCTGTTAGTTTTCCTGCATAGTTTTATGCAATGATAGTATACAATTAGGAAGAAAGTGTTCAGTTTATTTAATTTCTCGAGTTCGGACCGGAGTGTAGAAATATATGTACGAAGTGTGTAAGTACGAGAGTGCAAGTTTCGAATTGCAATTGAGTTCAAACATTCCAAATCCGCTGATACACTCAGCTCCATAAAATAGCTAATTTTCATAATACTCACCAATGGACCGAATACTTACCAACAAGAATTCTACCAAGTATCGAAGATAAACTATATGACACATCTATAGACGTAAAATTCAGCGAATCATAAACTCCTAGGAGGACAAGCAACTGCACACTACCGGGACACAAGTAATGGCTGTAACTTGGTAACAAGATCGAATAGGGCACACGTTTACGTGAACTTTTATCATTGTTTCATGTCCCCGATGCACCGCTAAAGTGGTTCCCACATGTTACGATACACCCTGTATAGTAGAGGCGGAGAGATGCTCCATACTCACCCTCGTGCTGCGTTTGGTCGCAGGTCGTCCCAGCGTCAGGCTGGAACGTCAGCGACCCCGCTCCCTCCCCGTCCTCCTTCTAGGAGAGCCACCTACACGGCTCTTACACCCAGCCGTTTCACGTATACGTGCACGTGGGCCATGTTTCCGTGGAAGAACCGCAGGGAAACCACTACCTAACGGACCGAGCAGTCCGTTCTTGTCGACGTACCACTACTCGAAACGAACAGGGCGCACACGTACAGCGAACTCAACCGATCGAGTGCACGAAGAACGCAACTGGGAGAAGACTTCTCCCACTTCGGAGTCGGATTGTTCAACACTCGAAGGTCGAAAGTTCGAGCAGTGTCGTTTTCTAATCTATACGAATTGTATTCTCCAAATATTTGAACCATCGAGGCGTTCGAGTATTCAAACACGAGAGAAGGATTCGTCAAGCAGCACCAACCTTTCAAAGACCAACATAATATCCCGTCACATAACCGATTACTGAATACTGCCTTTTACTGGCATTCCAAGTATGTACAAAAATGACTGAGTACCACTGTACTGACTAAACATGGCGCGCATGTACAGTGAACTTAAATGGTTCACGTACACAGGAGACCCTCCGCGCATTCAGAATTTGGCGAATTCGATATCTTCTGTCTGCGATAGAACTACAGAAAACAGTTGCTTCAAGCTTCCGGTTATTATTCATTTTTATTTCATATATATACACAAAACTGGTGGAGTCCGACCATTCAAGTATAACGTTCGAAAATGCATTACACTTACATATGAAAAACACCCGAACCGATTCCAAAGGATGGAAACTGAAGTCGCGCAATGATGCAAAATACCATTCGTCAAACGAAAAAATCATATATTCTCAAGGCGCGTTCAAGTACTGGATTTCGATGATGCCTCTCTTTCATAAATTCACGCCAACAAATCAACTTTATCGCCAACAGCGTTTCAAAGGCGATTCGTATTTCCCGCTGAACGGATTAGAATCTGCATTCCGCGTCGTGGTTGCCGCGCAACGCGCGTCGCGCAGCACGTGACCGGAGCACTGGGAACCAGCGGGAGTGGGGGGTTCCCCTACCGCGTTCCAGCAGCTCGCGAATAGTTTGAGCGCAATGTACAGTACCAGAGGATACGCGAAGGAGGGAAGAGGAACAGGTGAGAAAGAAGGACAGGTACATAAACACGAAGAGCGGAATACGCTCGGGAGAAGAGCGATATAGGTGGAAGCTACGTATACGTGAGCGCGTGTTCTTTGCACGAGACGTCTATCCGTTCCACGGAAATTGAATGTGTGAGTGGATGGGGGGGGGGGGTGGGGGGGCGGCCCGGGGGCAGAGAGGCATAGGTGAATCTTGACATTTATATGTATGTGACCTGTCTCGCGGTGGCATTCGTCTACTACGCATGATAACGTCCGTGTAGGTGCGCGCACGTATTATTGCGGAGATCGGTGTGTTTTATGCTCGCAGCTTCTAGCAGGGACGTGTACCGTATAAAGGAGGCTCGAGTATGCCTGTGTACAGGAACCACTACTCTGTATTGTATGGGAAAATTGCTGTATGCAGATTCGCGGATTCCTGTTTATTTTCATACATCCCTGCGATGATTTTTATGGTTCTCTTGACGCGTGCGAGAAGAAATTCGCGATACGTACCGTTTCGCATAAATAAATTCGCGAAAGTACGATAAGTCTGTTTTAGGGGGGCTTGCTTTTCGATTGGGTGCTCGTTCGATATCGTGTATTTACGTATAGGATCTTCAACCTTTTGTAGGGGATAAACACTTGTCTCGAATCTGTACTGCTCTGAACTCTGAATGAAACACGAAGGTAATGAATGCCTTCAGAAATTAGGTGTTTGTTGGCAACATATTTCTCATTAAAATTCTACTTTTGTTTTGTTCCTAACCATGGTCGACCAATAGTAATCATTACTTTGGAGTCAGTGGTAGTGTACATTCATATATAATATATTACTAAAGAGCTCTTTTTCGAGTATAATGAAATTATTTCTTGCATTTGCATGGCATTCTTTCACACACTTTATTTATTCTTAGAATGATTTACAAAACAGTCGAAGCTTTGGTGCTTTAGCGTCGTTATTGGAAACGAAACTATAATTAAAGAAACTAATTAGACCTTTGCTGAAAAATTCTTCGGTGCAAAACAAATCGATTTTCAGAATACAATTTTCAAATATACAGCTTTGTTTTGGAGTTATTTTCGGTCGAAGCTCGGCGCGCGCTGGGTTTGGCTTCTGTGTGGGCAGATATGCGCCCCGTCGATTCGTCGTTTTCCCACAGGCGCGATGCGATGGTTTCCGTGTTGTAGCGCAAAGAACGGATATTCGATGACAGCCACGGTCGCAGGATAAAAGAAGCGGGAAGATGGGGGATACTTGCGCATTTATACATCGTCGGAGCATGAAACACGCGTACGCACGCATCGATAGTATCGCGCGCGCGTTACACTTTATTGCGTTCGATTTAAAAATAGAATTCTAGATAGAAAGAAATGGCGCCACACGCGCGTCAGATCTTGCTTGTACGAAGTCGAGCTGCGTGGCATACTTGTATACTTGGGAGTTAATACAAATTTTGATCTTCACGTTCGTTGTACTATCAATGCGTCGAGGTTTCATAAGATTAAGGACGAAGCCATAAACGTATGCTATGTTGGAAACCATCAGACATTGTATCATATTAGCTAGTTCATTAAATGTCCCAAACATCGCTTTCGAAGACGTCGTTTATAACCCCCTCGATAGACCTTCTAATACACTTGTGATGTTTTTCACAGCATCGTCCTTGAGAAGCACCTTATGAATGAGATCTTTATGTTAACCATAGACGGGTCTGAACAAACCAAAAACAGTTACACAAATAATTTCGTAACAAGAGAACCTGTGCAGGCCCTCAGGGGCTGTAGCTATCTTTGATTGTAGCTACAGTACGGGCTTAGCAACCCCGAGGTACCCGAGCTGTAGAAGGTCCAGTAGGCCCCAACAGACTACTGGCATCTCTAATGGAAGAATTATGGAGAAAGGTATCTAAACAGATGCGAAGTAACGTAAAGCAAAGATTAAATGAATATAAAGAAAGAACAAATGCAAGACTGACTTCGCAACCTCATAAATAAATCTCACTCGCTCAAACTTGTCAACTCAGAATTTACGCTTCAAATTGGTGAACCGCGCAAGATGGCCGCAGTGAGTTCGTCAGGGGACTCCCCCGATGGTGAGCAGCGCCGCCACTGAAAGAAGCGCGCGCCATTTAAACCCGTGGCGATGGATCGAAGAGATCCAACGCGTATTATTACCATCTATAGAGCCCGTTGGGCGAGCCATCGAAAGGTCGGTGATTTATGTGGTTGGCCATGGATCGTCGCGCGGACTTACGCCTCGTGTGCCACGGCTCCGCTCGGCTATACACGCGCATAAGCAAAGCGCGTACACGCGGCTGCTCGCTTCGGAGGACGTGGAAGAGGGAACCATGGGGACGAGTGCAACGAGAGAGAAGAGAGCAGCTCCACGGACGATCGGGATGCTAATTCGTTTTGCTCGCTTCCTCGGCTTCTTCGTCCTTTTCTGCGAATGCAGATCGTCGGCGGACGACCTCGTGGAATGCGTTCTTCGTCTCGTCGAAGCCAGCTTAGGCTCGAAGGGACTCGCTGCTCGCAGGATCACGAGCCTTTTCCTTCGATCGTTCGCCATTCGAAACAGACGATGCGCTTCCGGTTCGCTCGAGGATCTTATGAAAAATCTTATACAGATACTAAGACGGAGACACTGTAGACGAGCCAAATTCAACTGTGTGGGACGCCATTTAATTTTGACACAATTCTTTATTTATACAGTGTTTCATTGACCTCGGAATGAGTAAAAGTCTCGCGAGGGAGCATATCAAAGAAATGTACTCTCTAAAGTTACCAAACTTGGTTGGGAGGATCAAATTACGCGAAGAAAATAATTCTTTTGTAAGTGATGTGCTGGGGTAGATTCGCCAAACAAATTATTTCTTCTAAACGAAACCTTATATATTTTTATCGAATATACATATACTTTTGTATGTGACTATGGATAGAGGGTGGCGTCGAAAGTTCACTCGAAGAACGATATCGAGCGTCCTAAGTTCAGCTTGGATTATCGTTCCAGTCGAGTAACGACGAGCGTTTCTTGGACGTTTTCGAAAAATTAATCGTATCGGCGACCGACGATGGAAAGTGTCAGTTCATGAGGCTCATCGAGGTGCAGATATTTCTCTTTATAGGACATCGATCTCCCATCTGGGCGTCGATTTCTCTTTTTTTCCGCACAGTTAGAGAGCATTTCCCCTTTCGCTCTACGCTTGTCTGCGGTCATCGAGTATCGCGGCGATGTCTATGAACGCTCGACGAGGATAACAATACCACGGTGTCGTAGCTAAAACGCTCGGTGCTCGCTCGATCCTTTCCATCGCATTTTCTGTCAGGAGCTCCATGACTTTTCACATCGAACGAACGCGAAAATTCTGAATAAAAACCTCTGCGTAAATTCTCTGTCGATTCTACTCCCGTGGCTTCTAAAGATAAAGTCATACTCGTAGTATGAAGTAATGAGTTAAAATCTTGAGATACAAGTGATGTTAGGTGAATTTTCAACTGATCGATTAGAAAAATTTAAACAATTCACAGTCGCGAACCTTCCAACATTCCAATGAAATTTAGGGTTAGGTTGCACAACAGCATTTCGCTGAACCTCGTCCTTTCACCTCGCTTTCTCTATTATTATGTATCATGTTTTTGTATATTTTTCCTTCTTACAAAGTCTACAGTATTGTTTAAAGTTTGTACTGTCGACATATCTAGGATACATTCATTTGTGATACTCACCATCTTTGGAAAAAATTCCCAAATACCAAAATCATTTCGATCCGGAAGGCAATGTTCCCTTTTTAAAGAAAACGACACGTCGAAGACGAGAACCACTCGCGATACGCGTGCCTTCGACCCTCGAAGAGCGAGAAATATCGCCTTTCGTTAATATCGCGCAACTAGCACGCGCAATTCTCGATAATTGTACAATTTAGAGAGCATGCGTTCGCGCCAGCGAGACAAGAGAAACGAGTTTACCGGTGGGCCTTTCGCGGTCAAAGAATTCAGAAAAGAAACTTTACAGAGGCGCTTGTACGTGCCGGGAATTCAAAACCACTCCCACGATTCTTGTTAATATACTGTCATCGTTCCATGAATTGATCTCTTCATCGTGTTCACGATATCGTTACCAACGTCCGCGATACGATTGATTCATTGAGTTTTCCTTTCGCCAGAATACGCATTGTTTATCTTAGAAGTGATAACAGTAAGAAGCTAATTACTGAGAATGTTACTGAGTCTCACCTACAGAGCGTACTATGTTATCGACAGTTTGTTCTACAGTATCGACAGAGTGCTCTATATTACTGTCAGAGAACTCTACACGATCGGCAAGGTACTCTAGATTATCAACGAGGAACTACATCCTCTATCTCTATCACTCCCTCGGTTAAAGTTTAGATACTACGCCATACGCACATCCTCTCGTCTCTGTTACAGTGTAAAGTTTATTCGGGTGAATATTTATAACAGAACATTTATTTGGAAACGTCAAACCTGTCGTAACATAAAACCGATTGGAAAATGGATTCAGTACAACGGAAAATAAATTACCTGCGATCTTCGAAGAATTTTAATAACAGTTATAATGCAAAGAAATAATATTTAAAATAAATACGTTGAGGTCGTTCGATACGGTGACGAAATTCTGACGACCATACCTCGTGTAGTATCGTCGAGTCCCCTCCGAGGCAAAGTGCAGCGACGATAACGAAATACCGAAAGGTTTTTCGCGATATTCGCTTAACCGTTGAATATCGGCGCAGCGTTATGTCCTACATAGTGCACATTCCGCGCTGAAGTCATTTACTCCTCGTCAAGATGGAATATTAGCGGGCTGGCTGTTGCGTTTCACTTCGCGAATCGGTTAAAGGCGTCGGGCTAGCGTATAAGGACTGAATAAGTGAATACCAGTTTCCGCGTTGCACTCGACGAACGTATAACCGTAATTTGCGAGATCGAGGGTCTACGGGCGAGTTGTACCTTTCGAATGGGAGAAGTGGACAAAAAAAAAAAAATTCAATTCGCGATTTGTTGTAATCGTTCCGCGAGAGATCTGGATAACTCACTCGAAAAACCTATTCCCCCAGTCTTCCTCAAATCGTGACCAGTTTTTGACCTAGCATCGTTTCGTACTCGCGTTGCTAAAGTGAAAGGGACAGTTGTAATACGAAAGAAGAGGATTTCGATGTCTCGAAGATCTAGATGGAAACCATTTTTATTTCATCTCTTTACAGACATGTACATTTAATATTTTTATAAAATTCTCCTGTAATTCGTTGTACTCCTAGCAGCAATTAGAAAAGGGAAATCGGCCGTATTTACATTAACATTTGAGCATTCCGTGTTTGGATTCAATTTTCTAACGTGAAAGAGCGTGACATAGAAGTAAAAACGGTGTTCGAAGAGAATGGCAGTGTTAGCACTCGTGATTCCGTAATTCTGAATCGCGCTGTAGAATATTTTCACGCGATCTCGGCCAATTTACCGATTTCTCTAATCAAAACAAGCGTGGCGAAGTATCGAGCAGAAAATCGCGAATTTCTGGGCGTCTTAAGAAATTTAATGATACACTTTAATTAAATTTAATTAAATTTTCACGGCGAACCGATCACGCTCAAAATATACCCATTTACTTCGTATACGCATTCACATTTTAATCGACTTGAAAAAAGAAGGAGGTTATCGATCGATCCCGTACGTATCTCTCGATGAATTTGTCTAGACAGATATTATTATAGATAAAAATACGCGAGGTTCCACTTAAAAAGACCCCAATGACCTTGAAATCGTATAATTAGAGAATTTCAAAAGATTATTCGATTCTTTTTGGTCCTTGCTTTTGAAATCGGTAAAATTTTGTTACACAAAAGTATTCTTTTAAGTCGACAAGTGAATCATATAACGAAACAAAGAAATTATAAAGTCACTGACAAAGGGCCATTCGTCAGATTTTTCCCTCTTCCTCTCTTGTCCCTAACGTTATCATTGGTTAAGTAAAGAACGCAGCGAAAAGAAGCTGCCCTGCGAGGACCTCGGTTCTCCCCCGTTCCGTTTCACTTTACGATTCGTTTAAATGCAGTGATCTGTCACCGTGGCTGTAAAACGATAGCCGGTCAGTCCGTAGCCGTAAAACAGTCCAGGCGAAACGCTCGCCTCCCGCTCGCGGTCGCGCATGCGCAAGCTCGCGCACGCGTGCAAATGTTTCAGTTTCGTGAGTATAGACTCGGTAGGAGTAATAATCGTATACCGTTACTTCTTTCGAAAGGCCGTTGACTCAATTGCGCCCCGGATAAAAGAGGCGGTTCACGAGTCCTCTGCGAGCCTTGCACGGGATATCGGTGCTCCGTACCCATGTGTATCTACACACCTACATTTTCACGTGCTCACCTACGAAACAACGAACGCCCCGCTCGGTCGCACTTCTCACAAAAACCATAAAGTATACATTAATTGTTCTTATTATCAAGGTAGCTGCCAATTTAACTTGGAAATGTCTCGAGAATCGAGGACGAGAGAATTACGGTCTAATTTCGGGTAGGAGATAATGATGGATTAAGATTGAAATAACAGGAAGTCAATTATTTTTTGCATCAAATATCGAATGTTAGGCTCGATAACCATTCGCGATCTATACAGTCTGGAAACGCGTATCGTTTTAATTGTTGTTTCGTTCAATTACATTTACCGAACGCTGAGTAACTCGAGACACGTGGAGCCTCGCGAGTCTTTTCTCCCATCCGAAGAAAAGGATTCGGAACCGAGGCGGTTAAAACATAGCGGAGACACGGTGTACCGTGTGTATCTATACACCTACGTTTCCACGTGCTCATTTACAAAAGAACGGACGCCCTGCTCGGCGATCCTCGGCTGCGACCACCCGGCTTCGATTTCGAGAGAGCGGCTAACGAGCGATCCTCAAGATACGTGTACTTCTTTCTCCCATTTCACGGCTACGGTGATCTAGGTATACAGCGCGAATCCACGGTGTCGCGTGATCGTATGGATTCAGAGTAGAATTAGACAAAAATTTCATTCGAGTAAAGAGATAAATAAAACCACCCTGTGACGCTTTATATTTGGTAGGTTTATTCGATCGGATAGCTACTCGAAGAAGCTTGTATTCGTTTGAGGTGAAATTTATTGATAGTTTACTATTTACACTATTTGCAAATAGTTATACGATACGTAAGTACCATTTGACTTTCGTTTCGTTAAACAACAAGTACTTGCGAATATGCGTGACATAATCACACGCTGTTATGGTTATTCTACTAGGTGCGATTGAATACAATGCTATACGTTTCAGCTTTCGAGATACGCTATTTTCCATCGATTTCCAACGTTCTGGAAGGCTCGTGGAGCGTTCGAGTGGTTCGCCTAAGTTCACGGTCGGTTCACGGGCCCCGTTCGAGCGCGAGAAAGAGCGTTGCGGCGTCGGCGTCGTCTCTAAGCGCGGTGCCTATTTCCCAAGCAAACGGCGACGCTCCTCGCTCCGGGTGCATTTTGAAAGTTGAAACACATTCACGACCGAATTCATCCTGATTGCTCGCCGCGCTAAATACCTGTTTAGCGATTCCGCTGCGTGCCACTTTCACGGCAAAAATCTGTCGAACATGTTCGAGGCTCGATTTCCAAACGGAGCATGTGCGCGACAATGGAGCTTTTCATTCCGACCTCTACCGAATAAAGGCCGATTCACAACTGGCCACGCTGCAATCCGATTGAAAAGATACGACGGAATTCAATTTCTTTCTTATTTGCCAAAACTGAGTTTAAAATCCTATCGAATCACCAAGAAGATCAGTCGAGGCTTTATAGCGACATGGCAGAGATGTGGCGAAGCTTTGTATTATTCAATTAGATCAAGTTTATTATGGCGTCTCTACTAGTACAGTCTACTAGCGCAGTTATCAAATTCAATTCTCGCAATACTCCAGTATTATTTTTTTCCGTAGTCGAAGAGCTTCACTCTCGCAGCTCTACACTCCGATATTTACGTAACTCATACGATATAGACTATACCACGTCTTCCGACATACCAACCGTCTTAAATCTATTATGAATTTCCACATGGAAGCGACGTGATACCGACTCTACGTAAATAATATTGGTTCCATGATATACACAGAGTTTCAAAGCGATTAATAACAACAATATATAACAATTTCTCATGACTGACGTAGAAGGCTCTCAAGTTTCATATTATCCGAAAGTATTACTCGCAAGATGATCTATACGTTTTAATTATATAATGTCTCTAACATAACCAATAACAATATTGATAACAGTCTACAGCACCACCAACCTGAAGTATCAAAGTGAAAACCCTGAAGTTCTGTCTACAAAATGAAATGAGGGTTAATCGTCGCTATTTCATTGTTTCAATTTTACCCAATTCGATGGGATCCCGTGGTAGTGGCGAAGCCCGGAATCGAACGTCGCCGTCACGTGGCACGAGCTGCTCGTGGGTCCCCTCGGGGTTCCTCTTTATCCCGGGACGAGTGCGGGCCCGACTTCTTGAGGTCGAGGAATTTAATAACGGACGAGGTCAAGTCGCGCAGTCGAAAAAGAGCCGGTGACCAGAGTGGAGGGAAGGTTGCGCTCATTCATAGGAATTTTACAGGTTGTCAGGCAGGTTTGACCGGCCTTTGTCATGGAAGTAACTCCGATGGAGAGCCACGCCACCGCGGGAGCCTTCATATTTATTCGTTTAGGTCCGACGACGAATCACGGATTAATTTAGACGCACCGTTATACCTGAGCCGCGAGGACACGACCCCGAGGCTCCGTGTCGCTCGTTAGACGATTATTCGAGATCGATGCGGACGAGTTCGAGGCACGGGAGGAAGTGGAATAGAAAATACGAGGAGAGAATCTCGCTCGAGTGGCTAGACTTCTCTAGACACCTCTGACGCGTCGCTCTGCGAGGGATCGATGGCGTTGAGGAAACGTTACCGAAGTCACGGGATGTAGGCGGCTGGGGGACAAATAATGTGATCACGTGTGGTGTACACTGCTTTTGTCTTATCGCTAGATATAACTGGGATCGATGTATAGGTATTAGGTTAGGTGTATACGTACGTTTCGTAGGATTTTTTGTTACTCTTATTAACCTCTTGGGGGATATTGACACGTATGCGTACGTTTGGTTTTATATTAAAATTACCATTACTTACGATCACGATACTTTTTGGAATTGAAACTTATACCATGTTGAAATGGAATACAGGGTGTCCCAAAAGTCGGGGAGGAGCCGAAAATGGGGGGTAGCTGAGACGATTCTGAACAACAATTTTCTTTGCAAAAATGTCCGATGGGGCTTCGTTAAGGAGATATTAAACGAAAACCCCGACCAATCAGAGCGCGCGTAGACCGTTGGAGCGGCCGCGGTAGCGAAGGCTACGCGCGAGGTCGATGCTTCGATGCACGTCGAGTCACTTGTTCGCGTACAAGCGCGGCCACCAGCGCGTAGCCTACGCTACCACGGCCGCTTCAACGGTCTACGCGCGCTCTGATTGGTCGGGGTTTTCGCTTAATATCTCCTTAACGAAGCCCCATCCGACATTTTTGCAAAGGAAATTGTTGTTCAGAATCGTCTCAGCTACCCCCCATTTCCGGCTCCTCCCCGACTTTTGGGACACCCTGTATATTCGCTTTGGTTTGTGTACTCGATTAAAGCAAAAATAAATATATTTAAAATTCATCCCTCAAGAAGTAACTTACTAAATGAAATCTATACATCCCGCAGTGATAATCAAAGCTACAGTTGCTTTAGGGTCTCATGGAGGTGTTTGGGTGCTACTGTAGGGTTTTCGTTCGCTGTCATTGTAACTGTCATTGGCAGAGGTTGCTATTGTCGGTCCGCGAAGCCCAGTCTGTATTTTCCGGATGTGGTCAACGTCTCTCTCCCTCCCGATTGTCCGTGAAATGTCCGTTTCATTGTAACCTGCTCTGCTCCCTGTCCTGTCGTCGGGAGACGAAATTTAATTGACTCCGCAGAGGGGACCGCTTTTATTGGCCCCGCGGCAATAAAAATAATAGGCGGTGCAAATTAACGGTGATCGTTAAACGATCGCGATTTCGATTAGGAGGTATTTAAACTACACCTCGCTTTTATCACGTTTTGTAGTTTCGTAGGGCGATTTTGGGGTAACAGGAGTTCAGTTTTCTTCCTGTATGAAACGTGGTATACACAATGTGCGTATAATTGTGTATAATGACGTTTGTACAAGTACGTTTAACTCTTTGCACTCGGAGGCATTTCTACCAACAGAAATGGTATATAGACCGTATCTTGATTTTTCGTTTGACTTTTTTCGTGTCATTTAAATAGAAACCTTCAAGGAAGCACGCACTCTTGAAAATGTTACTAATAAAAACTGTGGCTGAGAACTAATAAAGTTTGCTGGACTTGCGTCCCTTCTGAGAGGACATCCGAGTTCGAAAGGTTAAACATACGCAAATCGTTCGGGACATAAAGACCCAACAGAGAGCGACCAATAAAGGACCCATAAAGAAGTTAAATTACGCTCGCGGTGGCAGCGATTATACGTATACTCACGAAGGTGTGTCCTCGATCACCATCAACGACAAAATCTGTTAGCGTCGTGTTATATTTCGCGCGAAACAACCAAAGACCGTGAACAATTCGCAATGTCACTCGGCGATGGGTCGCGTGGTAGGATGTCGATCGAGTTACTTCGCGCGACGAATAAAAGAAAAAGAATGAAAACAGAAAGAAAAAGGAAGAAACAAACAAGCAAAAGGAAAAAATGGCGCCCAGTTTTAAGGACACGCCGAGCATTAACGAGGTGCCGAGGAGCAGGATTATCGGCGACGAGGAGGTCAAACACATTCTCGATCGTCAAGGTTGCACAAGCGTCCCCCGCTTCGCTTACACGCTTACGCGAGCGCATTCGCTACTCGCTCTAGCGCTAGCGCGTGCGCGAGACCGTACGCGCTCAGCTGCGCGCGCGTTACGCATTTGCATAGCAGCGACTGTTCTTTAAATTTCTAACTCGAGTAGTAGCCTGTCCTTGCCGGATGTCTCAATTTTCCGTGCGGTATGCAGCCATGACTAATACGTCCGCGTATCGCAACGCGCCAGAAATGGCAATCGCAGCGTGTTACGACAGCCGACGACGGCTTGAAAAGAATCGTAGGGACGAACTCAAAACGTTTGTCTTTCGTTGCCTCCGTCGTGCTCCTAGATTTTCGTGATTTTTTAACTCTCAGAAACGTTCCATATCCAATTTTGCACCTTCTCTACGCACCAACGGCTCCTCGCTAGTCGCGAGTGTAAACAGAAAGGAATCAGAAGGGATATACTTCCTTATCGCCGAAAAAATATACCCGTCTCACTTATCGAAATAATTGATTGGCATGCTTGTGGATGGAACAAAGACAAGTTTGATAGTCTTAATCGAGCACCAATTAACCTGTCCACTTTCTTAAGAGTTCCCATTAACAGAACAATAAATAATCGTGACTCTTAAACCAATTTATATATAACGAGCCAAATACAAAATGATGTTATTTATTTCATTTGTAATTAGTCAATTTTTGTTTCTTGTTTATTCTTAATTTCAACGCAAAACTCGTTGATACTATAATCCGATGTTGTTTGATGTTCAAGTTAGAAGATGATCGATTCTGACTTCATCTTTTCGTAATGCCTACCGATTACGAAAATCATTCTTCCTCGTAATGTTATACATCAAGTAAATACATCCATTATTTCTATTTCAACGAGAACAATCCTCTTTCGTTTCGCTTTATTTGACTATTCAGTGGATAACAATTACACGTTAAACGATTCCAATGAATTAGCCGTTAATTGAATATCGCATTGAACTAGCTTTGATCTAGAGATGTCGACGACTTGAAGCTCTTTGTTCGGCTCGTTGTTGCGATTGCATATCGATCGACACCTCCATTGTGCTTCCTCCTAAACGAACTTCCCTGACTGATATTAATGATTACCCTCGAGAATAACCGATCTTCGCCCCGATGTTGGATTAAAGTGAAGTCAAGTAATCAACAGGTGGGCAGAAAGTTTTGAAAACGCCAATTTGATTGCGAGAAGCAGGTGTCCCTTTACGAGACACTTTGTTGAAACGACGGACAGAAGCTGCTTTGTTTGTATCATTTGGTTTGATGCAGTCGTATATTATACAGGTTTTCAGAGCTCAAGATTATTATTGTAAAATAATCTGAACGTTTCGACTGTCGCTCGTACCGTATCCCTGATTAACTGCTTATCGTATTCGATATATTTTCGTTTTGACATTCGAGAGAACGCTTAGCAACTTCTCTTTCGAATTTCTACCATTGGGAGGCAAGCAAAAAGACAATATTACTGCTTCAGCAAAGACGCAAATGGCAACTATATGTTGCAAATCCGTGGATATAAAATACAGAATTGCCATTATTGAATATTAAAAGGTGCCATATTTTAGTATAGTAACGTCAAAGGAACGTCAGAAATGCTTCGAAATGTATGACACGACGATGGCGGTGTACGTTGTGTTGTTGAAAAATTGTATGAAAAAATATCCATTGCGTATCCTCGTTGACTTGAACGATACACATTCAAAATCGTGTCTCTCGAATCATTTTCTTAGCATTGTAGTATAACGTAGATTTAAACAATAGTGTACTATGCAGATACAATGAGAATAACTGCAATTAAGTACACGACCTCTCGAGTACGCCATCAAATTATACTGGAATTGTGAATCACACCTCGATGCAGAACGAAATGCAAAAGTTATAATTTGAACTGCTGGAGTAGTTCAAATTTACATGAAAAATAGTGGACTCGAAACGTGAAAACAATCTACATTCAATTCTACGTTCGAACAAAATCTACAACAATAGCATAGTCGGAACGCGGTATAATAAACCGTAACCAATTCTGGACCGTCGTCGAATTGAATCGACGGTGCTGCCAAAACTCCAAATTACGATTCCACGCAATCATACTGACCCGCGCAATAAACGGACGTTGGCGATCGTGCATCCACGACCAATAATCTCCAAATCATTATCTTAACACGCGGAGCGCGTGCACGCGCGCACGTTGCGCAACCCAGCCTTTACATAATGCGCGTTACGTTAGATAGTCTAACCGCGATTAATCCGTTCTTACGTGTCGTCGAAATTTTCTGTGATTCTATTGCTTTGGTTTTCGATGGAACGTTGGTTTCT
>NW_026534344.1:4436903-4481878 GCF_026225885.1 Hylaeus anthracinus | reverse complement strand
CTGAAACATAAACGTTGAATGTTAAAATTGATTTAATCATTCTGTTCCGAGGGTTCTGAAACGTCACGCGACTCCTGACAGTCCTCTTATCAGAGGACATTATTGGTATATCCACTTTGTAATGATTCAAAGAACAAAGCTCTTATTCCTTAGTATTTGGTAAGACTTGGTGTCGTCTGTCACCCTACAAGCTTGTTTTCTCTTTCTAAACAGTGTCGCGTGACACCCGATAACTGCAAGCCCCTAGATACCGATGGCGCCCACCCATGTGGATGCATGATTTGTGTCAAGGTCCTTGCCACAGCCATAAGACTGAACCTTCCGATAGACAAATACCGTCTGGCTTCGTTCAAAACGTCCTGGAAATATGCTATAGTTGTAGATTAAATATAACTGCACTGTGTCAGAGATCGAGTAACTCTTCAGTAGACGTATTAAGAATTTGTAAAATTACGAAGAATTACTTCGATCGTTCCACGAACCTCGCTCAATGCAGGAATCTCAATGTTGATCTTTTGCAACAATCGAGGTTCTACCGTAGCGTTGACGCGACGTTTTTGCCAACTTCGAGACGCGGCAAGTGCAAGCATAACCTTTCTCGCAAAACATAAAGGAAAATGAAAATGAAAATTCGTCGCATCTTCATGAAAACGTTACCAACGAGTTCGTGAGATTTTTTCGAACTATACACTACACAACACATTTAAAAAAAAAACTGATAAACCAAGTAAAATAAAAAAAAGAAACAACCCAAACAGGGTCGTGTTTGGACTCATTTTCATTGAGAAAGTCTCCGCAATCCGTTGATATTACTGCCATGAAGCTACAATGAAAAATGATTAAACTACTTCGACTTACAGTACGATATCTCCAAATTTAATCACACGGGTAAACGATCTCATTAAAATGATGCTAGGAGATTTTATGCCGAGCGCGGTGGGCCCTGGGGCGTTAGTGGGAATCAGCATAATCGAGCCTGTCGAGAAATGCGCGAAACAATCGAATATTAGGCGCGCCTTCGGCAGGAAACAAAGTGAAAGTCGTCGGGCACGGTGACGCGTGAAAAAGGCCCGAACGCATCGCGATCCGCTCGCGCGTGTATGCGAGCCAGAATACCATCGAAGGTTTCGAGCCGGGTCGCACGATGGCCGAGCGACGAGGAACGCGCGTGCACGTCAGGGCCGTGCAAACACGTGTGTTCCCCGTGTGAACCGATGTCGCCCTGGGAACATTACTCATACGCAGCCGTGGCGAGGGACGCGTCGCGACGCAACCCTCTTCCACACGCCTAGACTCGATAATCGTGAAAGGGTTGTTGCAGTGAACCTCTTTTAACGACGAATTGCAGTGGTGACCGCTTACAAGTGACAATTTTTACAGAGTTGGATCGATGAAATGAAATTTAAAATTATGGTTGGATCGATGGAAATTCAAATTGTGATATATACCGTCGAATCTTCATATCAGTATTGCTAACGGATCGTTCAGGTTTTCCTGATGAAAATGAGTCCAAACATGCCCTTAATTGAATTATTTCTGATTCTATTCAATTCCAGTTTCTTTTTGTTTTTGTTTTTTTTTTTTTTTTTTTTTGAAACGGGTCAAGTAACGTATAATCGAAAGTAGTTCAAAGTGGATCGTGTTTGGACTCATTTTCCAGGGAAGAATCTCATCATTACGTTGGTACAGTAAACGGTTCGATAAAAAGGCAAACTGTTCCGTATTAAATGTTTCATATAGAACTAGTAGCACGTTGATCTTTTCTGGGATTACTAGCAATACAAATAGCACCGAACGTATAGATACATGTATATGTGTTTCTAATTTTACCACTTATCCTTTGGTGGTTCTATTCTACAATTGCAAATGGCTGATAAAGTTTTCTAGTCTCGATAGCACTGGTTTCACGGTATCCACCTACGCAGGCCAGGTTTCCTCGCGAGAGAACAAGCGTTGTGTGCTCGAATAGCTCCTTCGCGGCTCTACGCGTCGAGATTCTTCCTGGTATGCGCATCGATGCTCGCATAAACGCGTGTATCACTCTTTCGTGTAAAGACATCTGCAAGGAGCGCATGAATACGACGAGGATTGGGAAAGGTTATTCCTAAATGGAATTCAGAGACTTGAATTTGGGGAACAAATTATTACACTATTCGTCTAGATATCACATATAATCTGAGGAATAGCATTCCTGTCAAGATTCTTCGTGATTAAAAAAATGGATCCTACAATGGTAGCACTGAACTTATCTTCTCGCCTCCACAAGAACACTTGATTGCAACTTTAAGTGCCTGTAGGTAAAACAAAAGCGTTATCGATTTAGATATATTTGGACCACCTCATATTGAAGTCCATGTATATCTCAATCTGTCTGTCCCCAATTGTCCACTTGCAAAGTTTCAATTCGAATGCATTTGCCATGATTATCATGTAAACACCTCGTACGAGGATTAACAATCGGTGGTCGACATATTTATATAGATAAAAGTGGCGAATAACGAATAAAAACTTCGTTATCTTTTATTCGTAACTTTTTCGAAATTTGTATCTCGATAAAAAGTTTGGCCCATCCTGAATTATACGTGGCCGCGCATGCGAAACGTGACACGGTTTCAGCGATTCGTTCTCTCGTTGTTTCTTTCCTGGGGCCGCGCTTCACGCGCTATCAGCGCCGTTCGTTGATAACGAGCACCGACGGAGATAAGGTTCGACGGTGGTTCACGTGCTACCGTTGCTCGCTGAATCGTGCGTTCGTTTTAGAACTCTCTAAATTATTTGAGGTGTTCGAAAACGTATTTTGCCACGTTACCAAATTACTCTGCTAATTGGCACTGACGAAATATGTCACAATTTTATTGAAATCAAAGGTGTTAACATGGGCATTATTCATTTGTGGAGATACGGAATTATGTTGCCTAAAATGCAGAATGCTATTTCGCCTGATGAAACTTGACCACGCTGTGAAGTAAAGGGTACAAAATGCTGCAACGTCGAGGCATAAACGATCACAGCCATATCCCGAAAATAACGACGAAGATAATGGAATTAGTCGTTAGTGCCGGTAGCCTAGCGTAAACAGAGCAACGTAGGAATCGTAGTTAGCAGATAACAATAACAGTAACGGCATTTTCATCAGCTAGTTTCCGTTAAGTCTTGATATCGCGGAGCATCGTTATTCAAACACCGAAGTGGCAGATACGCGTTTTATGGCCGACCGGATAGGAACAGCGGAGAAGCTTGGCATCTTTATCAGCGAACTTTTCTACGCCGACGCTGTCCAGCCTAAGCCACAATTTGCAGCTATTCCGAGACGTCTCGCGGAGAATAGATTTTCTCAACCTGTTACCCCTGGGATCGAGTCAGGCGTCTAGTCAGAAAACGCTTGGTATAGTACCAAGAATTCCAAAAACACCGAATAGAACGTTCTACATATAACAGAATAATAATTAAACTGCGGATTTTATGCATTTATAGCCTAACAATCGGCACGTTGAAAGTCTACGTCTTAAAAACTACAGTACAAGTACAAGAAAAATTGTTACATCGAGGATCGAGGCTTACGATTAGCTAGCTCAGACGCTCTCTCCATTCGATTATCCTCGACTTCTTCGATGCTTATCGCTTCTTTATCGGCGCGTTGCTTATCTACGAAATCTTCGCTACAGCATTGCGGAGGTTTGTCACGCGACTCAAGGTACGTCAGGAATTTTTGACTATGCTCGGCAATTAGCAAGACGACGTTACGAAGCTTGCTCGCTTCGAACACTTTCTCTGATACGTTAACTATACATCGAAATAATAACGTATCGTTACTTTCTATTTTCAATTGCGTTATAACAATCTTTTAAGCGCGTTAACATAATTTCCAACTGTTTTGAGTCCTAGCGTTAGTCATTTGGACATTGGTCACTCTGAAACATCTCGGAGCTCTTGTACCTGAGTCATCAACCCCCATCACGTTCGGTTAAGACTTCCAAGGCGTCTCCTTCTACAAGTTGGTTGGAGTTCTAGGAAAGTTAGTTCCTCGTCAGTCCTAGAGATAGCTGTGCACCGCAACTGGCAATCAGTGCCATTATCTGGAAGTCAGATATCTCGGTTCTTTCCTGTGCTGAAGCGCAGGGTTCCAGTCTTTGGTCGTCGGAACCACGTATTCATCCATTAATACTGCCTTGATTCATAAAGAACTTCCGTTTTCCAAATATATTATTATATCTATGCATATCTAACTACTAAAGCCAAAACACGTTCAAAATAGATACCAGCGCCGAAAGTTATTTATGAATCACAAATTTATTGAGATTATATAACTCTTCGAATGAATAAGAATTAATCTAGAGATTGGTGACTTAGCTTTTGCCAATACTCTTGTCTTGCAGGTATAACGAATCAACATTTGCCAAAATATGCTTTGTAGCATTTTAACCATGACCTCGATTTAGCTCGTACCGAACGTGCGATTCCCTTCTGCGGTAAAAATAACATTTACTCCTCGAATCCTACGAATGCGTAATGCGTAAGTGTTAGGCAAGAGATTAGTAACTTATTGTCACCTAGTATCTCGAAACTAGCACGTTCATAAAGCGTTAGTTACAATCTACAGCATGCCATTTGGCCATGGCTCTGTGTTTCATTCCCCTTTTTAATTCGTCGTAACTGGGAATTAATCGAGCCAATATCGGTAACTACGCGCAATTAACAAATAATTGAGAAATTCAGGTTCCCATTCCTCGTGCTGTTGCCGCAGGAGGGAGCCAGGAGGGAGAGGACGTTCAGGATCGAACGTCGGGAGCTGGCGAGGTCACTGAATAGCTTAAAGGTCGACCGCCTATATCCACCGAGTGAACAATATCCCGTGGGAATCCTTTTCCTGATTGAAGGAGGGCGCGATAGCTGTTGTTGCCGCGGCTACGTGTGCGCTTTCCTCCGCGCGCAACTTCGAAATCCTTCCAGGAAAGATGGGGGTACAGAATGGGAGAATACTCCCCGGTCGTAGTCCTTCAATGGGAAAGTATTCGATGCCGTGGAATCACCGAGCAAATGAACACTTCCATGCGACGTTCCACCGGTTAACGAGGGAACGAAGAAGGTCAAATCGATGCGACGATGTAGGTGTCGCTTTATCGATGACTTCGCGCGATCTTCGCATACGATACCACGGCAGATAGGGTTTATCATATCTCTGTCTCATTAGTTTTTGCAACAATTTCGAACCGATATCGAGATCGATATTGTGCGCCATTTCCTCGATTACATCGAATGTTCTAGGACATTAATTGCCGTTAGGTTTGTCCGTTTGCTCTCTTTTCGTCTTAAAATTACAGTGGACAAAGTAGATTAGTTATTAGAGTTGATTTGATTCAGTTTGATGGTTCGCCTCTCAGTTTCTGCGATAGTTTGGACTGCTCCGTTCGCACCTGCCGCCATTAATTCGTCCACCACTTCAAGAGAAGTCCTTACCTTCTCCTTTTCTTCCATAAAACGCTTGGAATTATTGAATAGCAGTGGCTTTCAATTTTCGCAACCTACATCAGAAGCGATTTAACATTCCGTTTTGAATATTCTGTTGAGAGTAGTCCATTGTTTCCTTTCTTTCCTTCTCGAAGTTATTCAGTCAAAGTAGCCGAGTTACTAGTAGGATAAGTTACAGAGCTTGGAGGAAGCGATAATGGGTCGGGAATTTATAATAGTAGGTGTTATCGTTTTACGATGGAAGACACAGTTTATAACGCAACCTAATAATAGTCTTTCGTCAGGACGCGTACCTGTAACGAAAAATTATGTAAATTTATAAAGAAACGAGTGTTCGCTGCGGTGGTCATAATAAACACGCAGGTTGCAAGCGTGAACCGTCGGCGTAGAAAAATTTACAAAGTTTCGAGAGAAGAACAAACTTTGAAAAAATGTTGGATTCTTTTAAAACTGCTTCTTCCAAACTTTTGGGTCTCCTGTGTGCTTTACGTTCACAAAAAGTTACATGTGGAGCCCCTGAAGAGCTTTCGTTTATGCATGTTTTTGTTTGCCTTCGCTTTTGCAAGCGCTTTCAGCCATTTCATTCATTCACATTTTCGTTTCCCTTGAAAATGGTTAAAGAATTAAAAAAAAAAAAAAAAAAAAAAAAAAAAAAAAAAAAAATAAGTGGAAACAGAAGTTAATAAAACTGCCAATTGCGAAAGCGTTTAGTAGAAGAATAATGTAGAATGTGAAAGAAATTGAACGAAAAATTGAAGACGATGACGATAACACCTACAAATTTTGCATACACCCCGCATACCGGTGCGTACACTTTGCATAATTGTATGTATTCCGATTATAAATATATATACTTGCGTATAAAATACGCATTTGCATAATTGCTATTTACAATTCCTCGCTGGTACCTCTCACGCATGTCCTACGGTAGCATCGGTTCTATCAATTATTCTGCACTTTTCCACAGCTAGAGGACGACGGTTACTTAAAAATCGGCGTGTTGTGTCGATGGGTTGCTCGATCAGCTTTCGAGGCATGTGGGTCCACGAGGCTCTCTATCGGCAACCAGGAAAAATGGTTAAAAAGCGTAATACAATATAAGAATTTGCTCTGAGACTTTATTTCGTAACGCGTTCAGACATGGTGCAACGTTTCGCAACCTTTTACCAACACGTAACGCTAAATGTGCTTGGTTATAATTGCACTGTAAACGAAGGGTGACCAAAGTGTGGCTATATTTGTTACATAGCTGAAAAATGGCTGCAAATTAATCGGAATCGGCCAACGTTGTTTCGTGACTCTGATTAGAGGTTCTCTCCAATTCTGATCGCTACCTAGAGAATCGATTGGTCCATCGACAGCAAGTAGAGGTCCACTCGGTGACCCGAAATTCGTTCTCAGACCGTTCCGTAGCTCGCCGAGGCGTTCGCCAAGCGCGCGATTAGCGTTCCGGGCGGCGATGATGATTCTGGAAGCGAGCCGATAGAAGGTGCTTTCGAGGTCGCTGTCCACCCTGAGGTCACCCTCCTGTACCGAACGAACAATATCCCGATGGGAACCCTTTGGCCGCGAGCGAGAAGTAGCGTAGGAGAAACGGAGAACGCGTGCCAGGAGTGGGAGAGAGATATCCAAAGGGAGACGAAAGGAAGGGAGTGGGAGAGCAAGAGAGAAGCAGAGGAGCGCTAGCTGTTCACATTACCTTACTTACTATACGGGGTCAATGCCACCGCGTCCGTCCCGCGGCCCCACTTCACTTCACTTGGCTTCACTTGGCTCTCCTCCTCTCCCTCTTCCCGTCTCCCTCTCTATCTGACGCTGTCGCACCCGACTCTCATCTTATCCCTCTCGTGGTTCTCTCTCGCGTTCCTCCTGAGGTCTTCCTCCTCCTCCTCCTCCTCGTCCTCGTCCCCCCGCCATGACGCTGCGCTGAACCGACCCGAGTTCCTTCCTTTTCCTTCCATCCACACCCGATCCTTAACGCAGGGTTCTGGTTTGTTTGGATGAAAAATCGTCGTTTTTATTAACTGCATTTTCTGAGACCTTATGATCCGAGAATTACATCCTTAAAACTTTATGGGCGATATTCGGAGATTTTTGAGAAGGTTGAAGGGGATCCCTTTTGAAAAGACGCTGGTCGAAGAATGGAAGTCGAACGTTTTGGGCGGTATCCTTCTTTTGGGGGGGGAGGCGGGTGAGGAAGGAGGGGAACTTTTCTTGACCTCGTGCCAACGTCTGGAGAGTTATAATGCGTTGGTTAGGCGTTGAAAGGGATGTGTGTATTTCTTCAACCCCTAGGTCCTGTACAGGACGCTCAGATTCGGCGCTCTTTCGCTCAAGAGCCGCCATTTTCTTTATCTATTTCTTTTAATGTTTCTCACCTAGATATCTTGCGAGTAATATAGTCACCTATCTTTAGAGGCTGCCATTCCTCGTCCTGTATCATTAACACGTTTCAATCCTGTTCCTACTGCAATTGCACGTACTCGCAGTTTAAACATTAATAGATCAGAATGCCAAATAAAAATTTCGTGCGACAGTTCGTTTCCAAAACACGCGTTTCTGAGACTGACTCATTTTATCACCCAACAAACCAGAACCCTGCCTCACCTTGCCTCCTTCTCGTTCGTAGCCGCCGCCTCCTTCTATTCCTCCACGCGTCCTCTTCCCTTCGTCTCTTTCTCCTCTTCGCCCGCGCCGCCGCCCTCGCACCCTTTCCCCCCTCTGTACCACCGCGACCACCCCCACCGAACATTCTCATCGACCGTTCGTGTATAAGAGCACAGAGAGTGGCTCTTCGGGTATCGTCTCCCGCCGTACTCCCCCTCTGCTTACTTTTCTTCTTTCTTTCCACCGTTCTTTCATTCTTTCGTACTCCCCACCCCTTCTTCCATCCACCGTGTCCTCAACCTCGTCGTCACACCGCCGTGCTCCATCGTCTGGTCTCTTCTTCTTCCATCGACTTCTCCGTTCTCCGCAGCTTCTTCCTTCCAGCTTTCCACTTCCCTCAACGATACACCCCTTCCCATCGACCGACGTAAACTATTCTAAAAATTCGTACTGTTATTATTATCACTTAAGCAGTCTGCTAAATCCAGCTTCGGTATCCCGGTTTTTATGTAATCGTTTATCCATCGGGACGTGCAGCTAGTTCGAAATGAAGATTTTCAATTTTCTTTTATTGCATCGCCAACCCCATTCCGTTGCTTTCTAAATTCTCAGTGTTATCGGTACCAGTCGTGGATGAGTGCGCTACCTCGAGCTGAGAATTATATTTTTTTTCTGTAAACCTCCCTGTCTAAGAGACACGTAAAACTCCCCCCACTTCTTGGAACTGTTCAGCTCAAGCTTGGAAAGGGATGGAGGAACGAGGATGGAGGTTGCCTTTTGGACTCGTCGACGCTTAAGAGGCCACGGTGTGAACCTCAGTCTGTGCCTCTTAGACAGGATCCATTGCGTTTTGAACTCCTTGTTACAATTTACTCGATTATTAACGATGCTTTAGCCAAGATTCTTAGTGATACGAAAGAGTGGAACACTTCGTGTCGCCACGAGACATCTAAAACATTTTTCCAATCGTTTGCAAATTCAAAAGCAAGTTTCTCTCGTTATTAAAACTCGTAAATAATAAACCAAGGAAGTAAAAACCAGCTCCCACGTTTTGTTTCGCATTAAATAAACACCGGGTCGAGAGGGACCCAGTATCGGATAGACGAGGGTTAACCATTCCCAGCAGCCAGACCTGCTCGCAACACAATGCGAGACTTTGTTCGCGGTCGATCCAGGAGCGCGCGTCCGCGATCCCCAGTCGTCTCTTAGCCGAGGCGTCTGCCGTCTCTTTGGTGGTCTCTCTCTCACGGGTCGAATCGATTTTACGAGAGTTCCTACTCTACTTCTTCGCCGTCCTCCCTCTCGCTGCTTCTGCTTCTTTTTTTCTTTTCTTTTTGTACCTTTTTTTCTCGTTTTCGTTTCTTTTCTCTTCTCTGCGCATCACCCCCCCGCCCCATCCCACCCACCCACCCACCCCCCTCTATTCCACGCCGCGCCACCCCACCGTCCGCTGTAGCTCGCTTTCCGTCGAGCGCTCTCTTTCTCGCGGCGTCTGTATTCTTTCATTCCTCGTGATCGAGGGTGAGAAAGGATGAATGATCGTTAGGGAGGATGGACCCGCGGTTCGGGATTTAAGCCTCGTATTCTTATATATTCCGCCAGGGATTGAAAGAAGCCGAGGGATCCCCCCGAAGCAACGAGTTTACCGCCACAAAGAGGCGAACGGGATTAGAGGTCGCGGGACGCGACCGATAAGGGTCCCGCGTCGCGATTCGGACGGAAAGTAGAAATGACAATTAATCTATTCGTTCTTGTGCTATGCGCATACCATTATACTGGTTATTGGTGTATAAACTGCAACTAAACATAGATATTGGATTAGAATTGTACGAGTTACAGGAAAATCATAAACAAATTCTTAATATAAATACGTGATATGTATCTGAAATATTGACGTACCAAAACAGAGACCCCTGACCATAGGTTTGAGATTAGTTTGATAATAATGTTCGTAGCCAACTTTTTCATCGTTACGTTACGGATCAGCCAAAAGAAATTTCGCCAAGATTGGACAGACATTGTAGAACCTGTAGAGAAATCACAAACAAACACGTTCTTTGATACGAATGAATAGCATTAAATATGAATATTCTTAAGAATGAAATGTAAGGGAAGCTGCTTTCACATAACGAACATTTCCTGTGCTTCACTTTTCCTTTACTTTTAAGGGCACCAGGGCTACGTGTCGCCCCCCCCCCCCCCGTCCCTCCCCCCACCCTCCTGTGCGTCATCGTCGCGAGAAACAAGGTGTAAAAAGCAAACGCGATTTATGTGCCAGAGGCGTTGCGGGTAGAGGTCGCGCGCGGACGCGTATTGTCAAATTTATCTACCACCGTGTCCTTTGTCGTCCGTAAGAGTCGCTCGTGGCCCGTACAAATGGCGCGATTGAATTATCTGGAAACACGCTCGCGATAAATACGCGTCCTTTTACGTCCAGCTCTGACGTCAATGACGCCCGAGGTGAAGTAAATTTCTCGATTGGACCTGTGTGGGTGGTTGGTTTCATTCTACGAATCTACGTCATAGTTCATTCACTAGCGCGCTATTAAGGCTCAAAGTGCGCGCGGCTCTAATTTTACATCCACCCATCGCGACTATCGACACCACCCGGTTTCGCCACGCATCGACTCACCCCGTCGCGATTACTCACCGGGGAAGAT
The DNA here is from genome assembly GCF_026225885.1 of Hylaeus anthracinus. Classification (NCBI taxonomy): domain Eukaryota; kingdom Metazoa; phylum Arthropoda; class Insecta; order Hymenoptera; family Colletidae; genus Hylaeus; species Hylaeus anthracinus. The sequence continues at coordinate 4,471,142 of NW_026534344.1, read as the reverse complement.
CTTGAACTCGGGAATCCGAAAGATTAGTGAACTTGAGGAATGTACAGGTCGATTCCAGAAACTGGGACGTGCTAACCTTTTCTAAGCTGTCCGAACGTTTAGCAAAGTACTTTGGTAAACGACAGCAAATACTAGCATGAGAAAAGTATTTCTGTATTCAATTCTGATTAGGGTTATTGTAATCTAATCGCAATTAAGTTCTTTGTATGCCTTCGAATAGAGTGAAGTATTGATGCAAGACCATTCATACTTGATACTTTATGTCGTGAGATCACTTAATTAAAGAACGGATATCGTGGTTTTTTTATTTTCTTACTCCAATATGTTATTGCCCTCGGGGGTTGTAGCTATGTTTGATTGTAGCTGCAGTACGGGTTTAGCAAACCCAAGGTACCCGAGCTATTCGCGTTTTCGTACACGATATCCCCGTAATTCTCCTTAAAACAATTTAACGTTATTAGTTTTCGAAGTGATAAACAAACATACTAATATCAGGTTAAAATATGTAGCAGTAAAAGGTACAATTACGACGATAAAAAGCAAACTTACATGGCAATATGAATATAAAAACGTGATAAACACGATGGAGGACGTTACATAGGCGATATTACAAATTGTTATTCATTTGCATCGTATGAAAAAACATAAAAGGCCATATTGGATAACGATGCGATAGGAAGGTAAAAGAGGAAATGGTTGGGAAGTATTATATGTTTCAAACTGATTCCATCCGACACAGTTAATGAAGAAAATGTGTAAAGCAAGATGACTAACGGTGTAAATCTATCATCAACTGAATGGTATGTGTTCGAGACACCCTGTACAGAGCTATCCTCTTGTTTGCTGTCCGAATTCACTTCGAAGGGGTAAAATCAACCCTCCGAGATTGAGCCGTTTCTCGCTCTAACTTCGTTCTTAATGGGTTGGGGATGCGAAACAATTTATAGAGAAAGATAAATTCTTCGTTGAATGAATTTATCGTTTTAATAAACCGAACCTTGATATTGTTATTTATTATTAGGCGTAGAAACGAATTCTGTTCCTTTATTTTTGTTTACTTATAACTCTAGTTCGAACCGAAGTATTTACTGGCCATTTTGTTATATTAAAGTACCTCCGTAGGAATGAAACAGAAATGTTGGTTTCGACTAAAAAGTCGAAGATTGAAATTAATTCCAACAATATTATATGGTTTTCACGCTATGGTTAGAAATTACATAGATGTCATTTCGACGCCTAATAAATTAGTTGTATTGTTTACATTTTTATATATTCCTTGGTTAGATATCGCAGAACCTTCGTTCATAATTATGCATCAGGCTAGTCAAAGTTTCGCGAGTTTTCCAGCGCGAATATTCATGATAAACATTAGCGCGAACAGGTCTCATATGCATGAATGTCCGCAACCTTCTGCGATGCAAATGCAACGTGACCAATGTCAAGGCTGCGCCAGCAACGGTAGCCGCATTTCTAAGTGGTGCAACAAATCTCGCATGCTCGCGAGCATAATTCCGTCTCGGTGCACGCGTCGAAGAAGCATCGAACAAAGGTTCGTTAATGTCGTGCGAATTTCCCGCTTCGCAGAACGACGATGCCGCGATTCCATCGCGGAAACAATGCGGAGACACTCGTTCAATTCCACGGCCCACGTGACCTGTGACGCATTATGCCTTCATGGGACCACGGAGAAGAATGGAATGTCTCCATCTTAAACGAGAACCGAATAAGAACGTTGGTATATTCGATAGTTCGTGTACATTCTAGTTCAAATAATTTTCAAATAGGTTTCTAATGTATATTAGGCGTAGAAACGAACTCTTTGCTCTTCTAAACTAAACTTGGCATTTATTTATAAAGGGATACTACTTTTAGTCCCTCTAGAATGGCCAGTAAATTTTTCTATTTAAACTATAGTATATAAATAATTAAACGGAGAAGTACAGAATTAATTTCTACGAAAATAATCAATAGGTAAATTAAGAATTCCTTGTTGATTGTTTGTTTGTTTTTTATCGATGACTCTAATTTCAACGTTTTCGTTATTCGTTCGATCATCTGCGTATATCAAAATTCACGGACACGAGATTACAGATATCGTAATACGATGCTCTTCTGATTAGATTGAGGATGTCGCGAGTGGAGATGTTTTTTTTAAAAATTACTGAAGCTTTCAAGGAGACGCTGACGTAGATATTTCAACTTATAAATTCACTTCAATTCCTTTTAACGAATTATGCAAGGGATAAATATGCAAATGGTTTTGTTAGCAATTTCGTTAATAATTTGTATAAGGAACTATAGGTATCGATAGGTAATTAGTGAGATTATAATAATGAAACCATAATTGTATAATTATACAAAAATTACGAATAAAATTCGAACCATTGAAACGAACGCAGCAAAACAATAATACAATGTCGAATTAGAAAGGAATTAGAAACTCCAATAATAGCAAAGTAAGATTAGATATAGGCTACTGCGAATGTGAAAGCTCTGTAAATATAATGAAATATCTATAATCTTAATCGATTAATCGGAGTCGAAGGGGGAACTAAAAATAGAATTATTTTGCAATGTTCTCATTATAGCAATCGATCTAATTCTATCAAACATTGCAGCGACGTGTGAGTATTTTGCTAGTATCCTTTAATCAAAGAAACGATCATCAAAATAATCATTAACGAAAAGTACGCACGCATAGAAACAAAAAGTTTCCTTTACAAGCAGAATCGCATACTTTTATAGAAACGAGGTTTCTCGTTCCCCAGTCAACACTGCGTTACAAAAGATTCGAGAAACTTCAGAACTTAGGATCTCGTGTCTCGCGTCGCGCGAGTTCGATTGCAGATAATTTAAACGTAGAGTTCTCCGTGACCTGGAAAGAACACTTCGGTTCCGTTGAAAAATGCATTATTCAAAAGACTCTGGCGTGCAAGCGCGAACAAAATTTTTGCGAGTCCGATCGCCTGCCCGTTGTATCAATTATATCCTTCGTGTTGTTTGTCGAGTCACGCCAAAGTGTCGAGCAGTTTACTTATGTTATTACAATATCTACTACACGTTTACCTTTTCTAGATTACTCTTTAATGGAAGAAACAATAAGAATACATTCATTTTAAACATTTTTTTTTTTTTTTTTTAATGTTTTCGAATAACGAATACACATAAAAGAAATGTTACAAGAGACAACTATCGTTATCCACGAACCATCTATATCAATGTTGCTCGAAATCTAATGAGATCTTAATGCGAAACTTAAACGTGAAGTTTGATTGGTTGAAATCATTATCGGTTAGAAAGTAAAGATGAAAGTAATCACAGAGCATTCGGCGAATTTATCGAAAAGCTCGATAAGTACGTTTGGAAACCTAAGCCCCATTTATAATTTCTATCTCGTATCAAACAACGCATAAAGGAGGAAACGTGACGAGTCATTCTGCCTGTCATTGGCTGATAAAACCTGTACAACTTTCCGATTCAGAATCTAGATACCGAGCAGGTACTTGTGTTGGTATATGCTCGAAGTTTAACTTTTTCCATGGTTCGTCAGTGTCAATTAACGATGCATATTCATGAAATTGACCTATACGTTTATTGCGTAGTCCTTCGTAGATTCTTGGGTTGCATAAGATCGGTACAGATCGTTATGTACACTCTGGAACGTATTATTTATGCTAACGTACGTTTTCCATTTCGTTAAAAGGCGATGCACGTTGCTTTCGTGGCAACAACAATGACGATATTCCTCTGCTTTCGAGTAAAGCCTGTTGAGTACAGATTCTTTAGCGAGTTTGCGGTCTCGACACGGAGGACAAGCGTCGTCCGGACCGTTATCTCGCTTATTGTCGATTCCATCAAAAATTTGTATACGACAAAAATATTTCTAAATGTAGTCTAGAACAACTTTTGTTATATACATTTTTGCTGTAAATGTAACGGTAAGCGAGATACGATGAAATGAGCGCTCCAGGTTTCATCACAATTGCTCTAAGCGACGTGATGCGGCAACAGACGGAATTCTATTGTATTTATACAGATTGTAATACATCACGTCGCTCTGAATATCTGACGCAAACAACGCAATCCAAGAGCGGACACGAGGCGAAAACAATATTTTGAAGACGATAAAATTCGTACAAAAATGTTTTTATACTCTGAGTAGTATTATTAATAGAAAAAGAACATTGAAAGCATTCTTTATTTTCTAGTTATCGAAACAAATTCCTAATGCTTGCTTCATTTTTCGTCGCATCAAAAGATCCCGTAACGGGTCAAGGCAGTACGGTCTTCTAACTTCGAGTGTATTTCTCGACTGTAACGCTGAAATTAATTAAAATACGTCCAACCAGTCATCGATTCGCGCGCTGCGCGTCTCGGATCGACAGCGAATCACCCTTTCGCGAGGATTCTCATCGGCGAGCCTGAATTCCATCCAGAACCGTTTTCTCCGTCTCTCCGCATACTATGCACGAAGTGTGCGGCCTTATGAGGAATCCGCGGGCCGACGCGCGGCCTTCCAATGCCAAAAGGTTACCCAACCCCCGCGCGAGACCACGAAGAAACGTCTTCGACGGCGTGTTGAACGACAGTCGTGTGACGAACCGAGCGTCGCGATCGCGGATGGACGCGGCGGGAACAAAGATCGCGCGAAGAGACTTCTGTCGGTTGGCGATCGTCGTCGAAAATCCGCGGTGATGCGGCTCGTTCCAGGAAGTAGGAGCCCACGGGGATCGTCGACCCTTCACGGCTATTTCAGTTATTTTGCAGCATGCAGCTATTTTAAATACATATTGTGGAGTAGAGGCGTACGAGCATGAACCATACGGTTGGTAAGGACGGCGGAAGAGGGACTGAGAGGTGGCTGCCAGTCAGGCCGGAGGGGAGAGAAGGAGAGACGCGATGGAGGAAGAAGCCGCGGAGAGGAGCAGACGCGGGACCTAGAAAGAGGGAAACGTGGAAAGGTTCAAACGAGGAGAGCGAAACGGGGTGGTCGGACGTGTGAGAGAGAGAGAGAGAGAGAGAGAGAGAGAGAGAGAGAGAGAGAGAGAGAGAGAGAGAGAGAGAGGTGTATAGGAAGAGACAGGGAGGGGATGAGGACAACTCTCTCGGGTGGGAAGCAGGGAGAATAACGCGGGATAGAGGGAGAGAGCGAGGCTGCAGAGGGAGGCTAGAGGGGTTGGTATTTATAGCCAGCCCCGTCGACGTCGCCGTCGGCGGCGTCGTCGCCGTTGTCGTTGTCGTCGTCGACAGTCTTGACTCCTTGGTGAAATTTCAGGGAGGGGTGCACCCTTTCCTATCTTCCGTCCCCTCCCGCCCCCTCGCCGCTGCTCCCAGTCACTCTGTTAAAGGAATTTCCTATGATTAGAATGAGTATTTCTATACGCCGCTCTGAACTCCGCTTATGTGTGTCTTACGACCAGAATAATCCTACAACCGAGTCTGGGTCCGCGGCCGATAGGTTCCTCGATCTCTCGCGAACGAAACGCCAGCGCCAATCGACAGGACGTTGCTCGGTCGAATCCAGAACCCGCGGATTACGATGTTCACGGGGATTTCAGGCATGGATTCAACCCGTTACGCTAATAAGTACTTCCTCTCCCCGTAGGTTGTAGCCCTCGCACACAAATGAGAACTCTCGATAGAGGCCTCGATATGTTGACCCTCTATAGTGCAAAGCTTACTTTGCTTTCTAGAAAGACGACATTTATAGTATTACGAGCGATCTAACGACATCGCGCTTAAATGGAAAAGACAAAGAAGAACGTTCCTGGTGGGAGAAGTTTTCATAAATTTGCTAGCATTGAACAGTACGTGATACAGTCCGCAGTGCTATTGCATGTCCTGTTATGGAACCATCACGTCAAGAAACGTATTAAATATTCAACTCGAATCAAGCACGAGACCATAACGCCAAATACCTACTTATAAATGATTAAGGTACCCACAGTTGCTCCTATGTTAAAAATGTTCACTCGAACCTCCGTTGTATCGGCGTGACCTCTCCTTCGGGGCTCGTGCCCTCACTTTGATGAGCCCTGGCGTACATCACTATTAGCGTCCAGTTTGGCACCGATCAAACAACCCAAAACATACGACGAGTACCCAAACACGAGGACGATCCCCATTAACAACGTCGGAAAAAAGGATCGCGGATCAAAGGGATTCCCCTGTGAGGGTGAAGAGCAGTAGGCAGCCGAGGCGAGCCGAGAAGTTGAAGAAGTGGCGGTCAGACGTCTAACAATTTATAAAGCGGAGAATGCTCTCTCGTGTTCCCTACCGAGCTCGTCAGAACCTGACGAACGCATACCGTAGGAGTTAGCATAATTGACTGCGTACGTTAATCGAGCGGTCATGGAAGAATGCCCCCGCGAACGTTTCGACGCACACGCTGGCTTGGCTCTACCCCACGAGAGAGACGGTATTATTTTCAAGCACTCCGAAGTGAATCGAATTAAGGAAAGAAAAACGGAGCGAAGCGAACAGAGCAGCCAAACTAACGAGCTTGGAATCCGTACGCAACGCGAACGAACGCGGGTCACCGTTTCTTTGCGGTACCACGAGTAGAAAGGTGGATGCGCGTCCTTATTTTACAGTGTCGTGCCTCGTCACGGTCACTTGCGATCGTACGAGCTGACCGAACCGCGAATTGTTCCTCGACGGTGAACGATTCCGTGACAACGGATGATACGTGTACTTCTCGTATCAAGATTCGAGGAAACGTCGACGACGTACCTGGATACGGTTAATTGGAGAGGGAGTCAACGTGTTGACTTGACGAGTTTAAGTGGACACTTGTAGAAGATTATAGTATTGAATTATTTGGAGGAAAACGAGTTAATCTGGTGTGAAAACGGCGATTTGAAGTTGCACAGGACACTCGTGGAATCAGAATTGAGACGACGAGAAGTGGATATTAATTTACTAATATAATTAGAACGCTAAATGAGATTATTTATTTATAGCGTCGTGCCTCGTTACGGTCGCTCGCGAACCGCGAATTGTTTCTCGACGGTGAACGATTCCGAGACAACGGATCGCCACGCCGATTTCAAGCACGGTTTAACCCGTTACGCTGCTGCTAGTTACTTTTACTCCCCTAGATCCAAGTTCCTATAGCGTGACTCAAACAAATAACTACCACAACGCCCTAAGAAGTATACCGATCTTAAGAATTTATATCGTGAGCGCCATGAAACGTGGAGGGTTCAAACTTCAACGCACGAATGTATACATTTTGCAGCACATCTTGTAAAATTTCTGTTACAAATTACGGGAAAATGGCGTCGCATCGGGCATTTCATCAAAGAGCATGTCGTTTCAGTGTCTCGGCATCTACTGGTGCGACTTATTTCAAATTTACATAGAATACTCAAAAACGCAATTTTTCACATGGTTTCCCCTTTTAAACCTGTTAAATTTATAAAAAAAAAAGTATTCCATTCTTGTACGCTGAGTCAACAGCATGGAGTGTTCAAGAATTAAAGGGGTTAAAACTCAAATCAAATTAAAACTCAACAAAAATACACCGAAATGAACAAACGTTCGCCACACAGTGTTAGTTCTGCGGTCTGCATCGAGCTGTGGAGTTATTTAGCCTTAATAGATGCGAGCAGTGGCTCGATTGCTCGCTTCGTTCTCGAACGGAAGCCGTCCAGACGGAAAGGTGGTCGAAGACGCGTGAACCAGCGAACGAAACGTATCCCTCAAACGGGAACATCGCCGTTAACGAGCACGGTGAACGAAACGGCGAGCGTGGAACAAATTAGCCTGTAACCCCCGGGGCGCGAGATCATCGTCGCGGTCATTAGTACACGCCGCGAGTGAGATGATTCCGCGCGAATCAATTGGACGATGCGCATCTCTGGCGATAAAAACGACGCTCGAAGGCGGCAGTGCTCGCTTATTGGCAACGTTGCGTTACCAACGTTCCACGGCCAATATCTCTAGTCCACTGGCTGAGACTGATCGTTCCCTCTTTACCCTCGTGGGGCTACAGGGTGTTTGAAATGTGGCTTCCCTCTTCATGGTCGTGGAACATGGAAATCGTGAAACGAAAGGCAATTCCAATTGCAAATATTCGTCGCAGATGAACAAATTCTAATTGCTTAGTGCTGTCTGGAATTAAGAAATGATCAGTTACGATTGCGAAAATTGATTGCGTGTAACGATTACAAGATTTAAGTCTTAATTGCGAGCGCAACTCACCAATTTTAGTAGCTGCAGGCGATGGATTCGTAATTGTAGCCGATCAAGTAATCTGTAATCGAACCGTAATCAACGGTTACAGAAATCAATTTTTAATTGCTAGTGGAATTAACAATTCAACAATTGTCAATTGTCAATTGTAGTACATTTTACCCAACATCGAAAGATGAACGAGGCAAGCGCGCCAGTTTCTCGCGGACCCTGAGTAAAATGTCCCGTAACGAAGCGTGGAATGTTTGCATAGGGCGAGGAATTCCGTTTTCTTCGGCGACGGTTCATGGAAAATCGCCCGTTTATGGCGCGACACCGTGGAGACACCGACTCGTTCGATTTCGCATGGAGATTAGACTTAACGTATAGGGGCGCGCTCGTAACACAGACTGCCGCTTCGTCAGGAACTAAAATTGAGAAATGAAGGGGAGACACGAGTCAATTTACTCATAAATTAGGTAGCCATTTCAATTATTGTTGCCAAAAATATGCTGTAAAACTGAGTCATTAGAAAAACAGGTGAAATTATTTCGTGCAAACGGGATGAAGAATTCGTTCTCAAATCGTTCAATCTTTATTCGATACCTGAGAGATCGAAGTCATCGGGTCTCGTAATTTGTTATAAACTTCTTAAATTAATACTCGATACGTGTATATACAGAAAAATCACTTGTTGCATCCCGTTGCCAGAATACTTCTCGCCTCCATAATTTCCCACGGAGTGTATCGACTTCTTCACCAATAAGACGACAATATAACAAATACGTATTCTACTAACTACTGCGTTCATCATCAACTACATGTTCGCTGATATTAAATTTCAAATAAAATTAGGAAGGAATTAGGAAGTTGTTTGCGTGACCCACACACCATTCATCAACAGAAAAAAAAAAGATGCTTCCGGACATACTTCTAAGCAGTAGTAAAATTACCACGAGTGATAGTTAAATCTACCATGACGTTAATGCAGCTGGAGCGTCATTAGCTTCGCGGTACCAACCGTTTCCCTAATAAAACCAATAACAAACATTGTTGATTAGCCCGTGCCAATATCTCGTTCCAAGGAACTCGCATAACGTTGAAATATTTAAACATACCCGGAACCTTCATTTTATTGTGAATCGGTATTCCCAGTTACGTTGCATGTAATATGCAAAATGACGGAATAAACTCGATGCGCAAATGGACAAATGGATTTTCATGGATTGCTCGAGACGCGTTATAAATGATTTTACTCGAGACACGGAATTTTCGTGTTGGTTTAATGGTTAAAATCTCGTGAAAGTCCAAACGCGAATGATATAGAGGCAACTGTGGGAGCTCTAGTATTGATATTCTAGCGTCGACTCGTTTTTTTTTTTTCCGCGCGGATAAAACGAGGCCGATAGTTGAAATATTTACAGGCGCATAGGAATTATAATCGATTAGAAATACGACAAAATCTCCAGCTCTCTTCTCGACGTTTATTCCTTTCACCGTGGTTTTCTACCCCCTTTTCACGTAGACGGAGTCTTTCGATTTTCTTGGGTATGTAGAAATACAGTTCGCTTAACAGGGGAAAGTTTACATAACGTCGAACAGAGAAATAATAGTTCGCGTTGTTGCACGCTATGTATAGCGCGCCTTTTCTTCGATCGATTTTTAACGAATCCATTCTGAAACTCTGTTGATAGCATTTGGTAAATTCTTCGATCGTTTTTATTAAATGTTTCAAACTCGTCTTTCGGTCCTCTTTTGGTACATGGCTGTATGATATTGGATGTAGAAATTAATACTGTGCCTTTCTAAGGTAAACTCACCATGTATTCATAAAGAAAAACCGTGCAACTTTTAGTTTTTCCTCAGTCACAAATTTCAAGAGAGCAGATAGAGTTGCATAACCAAACGTCGAAGCAATCTGTGTGTATCATTAGTACGAAGGTTGGTATTGTGACATAACAAAATGGCCAGTAAATACTTCTATCTAAACTAGATTTATAAATGATTATATAAATGCGAAGGCATAGAATTCATTTCTACTCCTAACTATGTTTCCAAGAGTTTAGATTCCGTTAGCTCAGTCATTAAATAAATAAACAAAGATTCATATTACTAATAACAATCGCATACCGAGGCCAGTAGAAAGATGTAGATTCACGGTGATATACATATAAATAATAACAACGAGAATAAAAAATCCTTAGGTAGAAGCAGAGCACACTTGAGAACAAGATTCAACCAAAAGAGAAACCTTGAAATTAGGAGTGCAGTACTAGAGCATCCACAGGCTTAATTCGAATAAAATTTTGTCCGTTCGCTTACATCAAGTTACAACCAGGAAGTTACTTTTCAAACACCCTGTACCTCTCCTTTCCCCTTTGTCTCGCTTTCTCGGCCGATCTGGCGTCATAGACTCGTCTCCCTTTCTCCGTCCGACTGGCTGGTCCGCTCGTCTTTTTCCCTACCATCGTAGGCCCTTCTCGCCCAACGATCCTAACCCCTAACCAAAACCTGCACCCCCGTTACACTCGACTCGTGAAAGGTTTCCCTCTTTCCCTTCCCCCCGCCACCGCCTTTTTCTCGTCGTCCCTTCTTCTTACGCGCATCTCTCTATCGCTCTCTCTCTCTCTCTCTCTCGCTTCCACCCTCTACGAGAGAACTCGACGCTCCTCTTCCACGGGAGAAGCAGTCCCTCTTTCCCTTCTGCTTCAACCCAAATCGCATTCCTCTCTTCTCTCCAAGCCATTTTCTAGCCTCTCCTCGTCCATCCAGCGTCGACCTGCGTAAGCGCCTCTCCCTCGCCGCTTGCAACCCCCGTCCTCGTCGTTTCACCAGCTTTTCCTCTCGCCCTCTCGCTTCCACCCTCGCCGTCGACGCGCCCCCTGCTCTCCCATTTCTTGGAAAAGTTCCGTGCTTTCTGCCCGCGCCGTTCCTTCTTCGCCATACTTTTCCACGCTGCGGCGGAATCCACTCGCCCCCCCCCTTTCTTTTTTTCTTTATTTGTGTGTACGTGCGCGGGTGGCTCGGAGATGGGAGAAAATTCTCATCTGGGTAAAAAATTTCGAGCAACCAGCGAAAGACGAACAGCTTTCGGATAACGTGGCTCGTTCGATGAGGATTGCGATCTGAATTATGTAATCCGATCGTGTTGCGTGTTGGAGGGGTACGTACGAGCTTCTTACGAGGGGAGAGGGTTCCTTTGATACCAAAGGAATTTCTTTTCGCTTTTTCTTTAACCTTCGCTGTCCTCGAAGTATTTCATATGGTTGATCGTTTATTCGAGAAAACAAATTTGATCTTCACGTATCCTCTACGTGCCCTAAAAAATTGTGCTTCTCTCGAAACCATTTTGCTTATTCGAATCATTTTTCGTCGTCGTCAATGGCAAACGAGACGTTTCGGGTGATAAAGGTAAATGATACACCGTGTATATCACCCACGAGCACGTGCCCTAAACTGGACAAGTTAGGTATACATCGGTCGAAAGGTCTTGGATTGAACTTGTGCCTTTTCAGGGTTTCACGTCCCTCCATTTCCGGTACGGAAGTTCCCAAACATTCTCTGTTAGTATTATGTCAACGTGAATATAATATGTTGCTATATGAAATTATACATTTTTTTAAAGAAGCTTACTGCGACATAGTTCTATAACAAATCTCTAGACTGCGGATGTTTATGCAAATTCGTATCTTCGTTACACAAACAGAAACTTAAATAAAATATGTTTCGTCATCTATATGTATTTATACTCATCATAAATGCATAAATATCCGCAAATCGTATATCGTCAACAAAAGGAAACAAAATTAAACAAAAGAAAATTGTGAAATGCACCGTATCACGAACAACAGATCCAGTATACTACCAATTTCTTTAAAAGTGTATAAATACGTTTGTTTCTTCAGTTTTGGACGCCCCGAGCCCTTTCAACTTCGAGTTCGTTCTTTGTCCGAAGATCTTTACAACCTTGGGTATCTTCAATTTTTGTAAAAGCTTCTAAGCTTCCCTTCGTTTTTCTTTGAAGTGAGCGCTCGTCGTTTCGTTGCTCTCGCTCTTCCTTTTTCTTCGTTTTTAGTCATATCGACCATTCTACCGATTTAATTGACACTTTTCCATATTGCTCGGCGAAAGAACGCTGAAATCGCGATGCCTGGTATTGTTGAGCCGCACTTAACCTTTTTCGATTTTTCCGACGTTTTTCCGCGCCGAGCTTGCTTTCTTACCAAAGAATTCCAGCTTCTCTGTTGTGTAGCGAAGAGATTGTCTCTCGCGAGACCTCTATCTTTTTTTCCCTTTTTACGTGCGTCATCGGCAGATTTATTAACGGCGCTAGAGGGTGCATATCCGTATCTCGCTGGCTAGCCATATAGTCTCAAATAATAGTTTCGCTAGAATTAATTTAACTATTATTTGGAACATTTACTGGTATTATCGATACTTTTGAAAATATTCCAGGAGATTTCCAGGAGACCTATAACTAACACCATTTTCCGAATCTCTTCCAGTCGTACAAGAGAGAACATATAGCTGTCGATGCAGATCTTTATTTTTCGAGAAAATTGATACATACTTAAATATAACAAAAAGAAATGTTTGTAATTTTATAGATCTTCTATATTCAAGTGTGACAGTCTATTTATTGAGCCAAAAAATTCTGTCTAATGCTCAGGGGGAATCCTATTATTGAAATGATTTTTTGTTTGCTCCTGCCAGATTATTTTTCTTGCAGGGTAGGGAGCCCCTTCGATCTCGTTTCGAAACGCAATTTCCGCCCGCGCACAATTGCTATCGTTTCCCTGTTTCGGGGACCGTTCAATATTTCGGTCGCTTTAAAGCTGTGACGCCCACTCGCACGCGGATTTTCATTCTGTTTTTTTTTTTTTTTTTTTGCTCGCTTGATGCGCGTGGACATTTGCAATTTTAGAAATTGCGATTGTCGATCTGTTTCGGGGAACGGTCGCGCGTTTCGTAACACTGTTCATTCGTTGTCCGTTCGAACGTCGATATTAACATTTGTAATGATTCGTGTTTATAACGATTAAATGCTTCATTTCTCGAAATCATCGTAAGTTTTTGCTACAAATGCTTTCGAATTTGAAATTTATGTTTATAGCGATAGATAGAAGCAGTAATAATGACGATACAAATGTTGTCGAACGGACGATGAACGATATTTTTTGATACGAAGAGAAAATATACTTCGAAATGTACACATTCATACATTCAAATTTCTATATATTTACTCGTACATTAGGATAGTTTTTTTTTTTTTGTATTTGCGAGGATCAGGAATAATTATAGTTATACTTTGGATCCACTATGGACACAATTTGCTTATTGTTATTTTCGTAACAGTCTACAGACAACAAATACCCAATCATAACGAAAAACGAGGTTCAACCCACTAATCGAAGATACTTTTGAAGCGATTAGAAACATGTTTTTAAGCGCGGCGTCCTCGTAAGCTATTCACCGTTGTCGCAAACAAGCCATTCTCTATTCGGTGCGCGTCGTTGCATCGAACCCGGATCCCTTCGTTCGAGATCGTCTCGGTGCGTTCCCTCCCTTCGGTTCTTTCATCTTCGCGAAATAATCCGTCCACCCTTTTCCTCCAGACCTTTTCTTCGCCGACTTTCCGCCTAATTTGCTCTCTGCGCGCACCGTGGCCCACCGAGGACAAACAATCGCCCAGCTCCTGGTGCATTGTCGTCGCCTAGGAACCGAGCAACCGCTGCATCGTAATTAGCGATGGGATCGAGTTCGATATTTTTAGTTGCGATTTTTGAAAATTATTTTTCAAGAATCTTAGGTAACGGGAAAAACAGGGTTAGGAGCCGCGATAATCGAGGTGACAGATTCAATGAAAAGGAGGTTCCCCTTTTAACTGGATAACTTCAGTATTAACGGTCGTTACTGCCAGTTACCTCCCTCTTTAGGTTTGTCAGTTGCTAAATGACCACTCTTACTATTGGTTAGTTTCTAATCGAACATCGCTTGTTAGCGCGCGAGACCATCTCTACTAGCAGTTACTTCCCCCTGTAGCTTCACTTGTTGCCAAGTGACCATCTCTACTAGCAGTTACTTCCCCCTTCAACTTCACTTGTTGCCAAGTGACCATCCCCATTACTAGTTACTTTCCGCTTCAACTTTACTTATCAACTGACTACCCCTCCTTTCGTGTTCCACCTTAGAAACGACAGATTAGAACACGAGTGATCAAATTTCGCCTACCTATCTTCCCAGTTGATACAATCGATCCTATTCGTGTTGCTACAATGTTCAGTAACCATCACCAAGCTTTTTAGGCTTGCAGACAAATGTAGGTGACGTCACGCGACAAAACTTTCGTCGTTCGTCGTGACGTCGACTAATTAGAGAGAATTTAGAGAAACGCGACGTTCGCCAAAGGCTCGGAATTTTTCGCTCGCGCATAGGATGAATCGTACCGACTTGACCATCCTGATTGGTTTCATTGCCGTTGGATCGATACGAAACTTCTTCCGGCCGAGGGGCAGTTTGGTGCAGAGAGTGGCGCAGGCTGATGGCAGTGCATTTTTCATCGATCGTCCGGACTTCGGATGTTTTTGTAGTCCTCTATGTTGCTGTATACTCTATCACAGAAAAATTGATAACAAACTTTATACGAACACGCGTGTGATATTCAATATGTCGTATTTTTGAGATCATCGACGTATTTCTGGTCAGGGGTTGAACGTTATTCGTTGGGCTCTTACTTGAATGGAATCTTATTCGAAGAATATCAAATAATCGTAACAACAAAATGAAATTTTACTCCAAGCTTATTTATATATTTATACCACTAAATCTGACTCGACTACTGACTCAGTCGACAGTTAGTTATACAAAAATATTTGTACATCGACAAACAATCAGAAATGTCTCACGGGGAAGTGGAGTGCCATCGCGTGCCAAAAATGGCACACATTCGCCATAGCTACTCGGGAGGGCAATAACCTAACAACTATGTGATTTGAAACTATTTGATATACGATTGTATAAATAAGACTCGCGTAATCGAAACCTCTAGGAGGATGGAGCTAAAGGAAATCGAGTTTGTAATAATTTCTGCTTCTTACTGCGCCAAATTGTGCGTCAGTAAATACGTATACAGTTCTGCACGCGAAAAGGACTATTCGTTTGACCGATGGCAATTAATAAGCGCTTGGGCTCGTATACAAATTTTCGTTGCATCAAGTTTCCGTCAGTCGGCGGCAGCAAGGTTGTTCTGGAGAAGTAGTTGAGGGCGACGGACATATACGGTAGGAAGTTATTCTTGACCTGCAATTTTAATAATGCGTAATGCAAGCTTCGCGAGCGAAACGTTCATTCTTTTTAGTATACATCGTCTAACTACTCACGATCAAAGACCCACGCAACAAGTAGCGTCGTGATTTCTTCGACAGAGTCATTATTTCAGCAGCTTGTCCAATACAACGATGAAGGAGCGAAAAAAGTAGATGTTTTACTCCTAATGAATTATTAATCGAAGATACTACTGCCAGGTTGGAGAATGAATCGAGTCGATTGGCGGGAGAAGTTGCACCAATGGGAGCACTCGCTGTCGACCTTATTGCCCCAGACACCTCAAGTGTACTATTAATACTTTCACCCCTCGTAATTAGGCGAAAAGTTTGTAGTTAATTGATGGTTGGCAAACTTTTATTTCATTCCGACCATCGGTTCTCGTTTCGAAAGTTGCCATTGCGTTTGCTTGCTCCGTGTTGATTTCAGTAAAGGAAATATGTTTTTTAATAAATTATTAAAGGTTGATGAATTATTAATCGAAGACTCTATCGTCTTGAAGAATTAATTGGATAGGAATATCTTTGGTTAAACGATATTTTGGAATTTGTTGATTCATGTAAGAGCTTCGTATCACATTAAACGTTCTCTTGAACTGTAATGTTCCCAGCGAATAAATCGAAAATATATTTTTGTCCATTATTCTGTATATGAATTAAATATTTAGTGTTCGCCAAATGATAATTGGTAAACACATCTACGACCTGTTGGAAATATTACAGTTGAAGGAAACGTCCAAGGCGAGGGCAGGAAATAAAAAGGGTGAGAAAATTAATCGCGAATGCTTCAGCCGTGAAAACAGCGGCGCAAATGAAAAAGTTTAGCGGCCGTGACGAGATAATACATATAACCAAATGATTTTGTGGATATTGCACGGGTCTGCCTAAGTACACCCTGCAGATAAACACGCGTTCACCCCGTGTAAAAGCCCCGCTCGTGAAATAGGGGGATGTTTAGCAGCAAGGGATGATTCAAGCACTCGGCCACCCGACTGGCTCCCACTCCCTAAGCTGTGAGCTGTCCATTCAACCGGCGCTGCTAGAGCCGTCTTTCAAAGTGGGCTTTGTTCTAGTTATTGGCATATATATACTGCGCGGTAGCTGACGAAAAGAATTCTACGAAATATTATCCTGAGAAGGAAGCATACCAAGTAGCGGAAACCTTCGCAAATTGAATTTTCTCCATCTACATCCTACGAGGGGTTTTAATTACTCAGGCTGCGTCTCCATGACACACGAAAAACGATCATTCGTATTTTGAAATTGCGATCATAAGTAGCGGTAATATTAATTTGTAATTGTACACACGTGTGTCAGTATCCCTTAAGAGATTAGCGAAAATCGTGAGAGTGTATCATAAACGCACGACAACCTCGAAACTTCGAAACTCCGTTGACTTGTCGTTCAGCTAAAGTCCTTGGAAGCTTAGCGATCAGCCCATCTATCATAATAGTCCCTAGTTGCATTTCTAATCAATACATTCACGTGATCAACTGGTAGGAATCGAACCATCGACACGTGGCATCGTATTCCGTTCCAATTTCAACGGAATTACCCCGACCAACGCTATAATTTCTCCGAAATCGAATCGAAATCGCTCGATAGATCGACGGAAAACCGCTCACAAACAGAAGGACGTTTCCTAAAGTGATTTCGAACGCCATGAAAAGTTTCCAACGATACGTTTAATCCGACCATCTCGAAACACGACGCAGATACGATCCGGCTGAGCGTACGATGATCGTCGATAATCGGTGGGAAGGCGTGACGATTAGGCGCGAGGTGATTAAAAACACGAGGATCGCGCGAAAGAGCCACGGAATTTCGTCATTTCGAGAATGGACCCTCTTTTGTTTCGCGATATGCGTGTGCGTTCGCAATGAATTTATGCGGCGTGCAACGGCGCGCAAGCACACCGACACGGGTATAGTTATACGCGTACCACCCGTTATTCACATGGTAATCAGAGTGTTAAGCAATAAATTACCTGCATTACTGGGAGAATATCGATTCGGCTAGAAGAGGGCGTACGCGGTCGCTGCAGTCCGATGCAGCTTCGCCGCTCGTGCCAAAGGTTAAGTGCTGCACCCCCTCTATCGAGAGATTCGAGCACCCCTCTTCTCGAGAAGTTTTTTAATTTAACTTTATATTTTCAGGAAATCGTAAATTCGATTGCCGAGGGGAGGGAATCCCTCGATGGGGAAGTAGAGTCGATGCAGTCCTTCGTTAGCTCGAGGTGTGCAACATCGTTCACCATTTGCCACCGAGTATTGTAGGTAGGTTAGGTTGATAACGGATTGTAGGTATACATCGCGTGTGAAGATGTATTGTTACACGTTCGTCGGGTCGATGAAGCGATTGCGTTGCTAAACTGATCTCTCGCGCCTCTTAGACAGGGAGCATACGTCCAACTGACTGGTCGGATAGTCTAGTGGTATATATTTGATATAACAGCTTATCAAAGCTTACTAAAAGGATAAGATCTCATTTATCCCAATTTTCATGTTCCCTCTCGCAAAAACGTAACCAATCCCAAGCTCGGCCACTGTTTGTATATTTTCCATCGCCTTCTTCAGCTTCGACGAACCCCTACGTCATAACTTGGGAACGTTCATCGAAACGACCACTGAGAACCGCGCTAAAAGTGTTGAGAAAGAAGGAACGGATTCCTTTGTCTGTTCAGAATCGCTCGAACAGCTTTCCGCTCGCACGCACGTTGTTCGAACTCTCCCGTGGCTACCGAATCCACTCCCGCGGCACTTTTCCACCTGTGTATCCCCCTCCACCCCCTCCGCCCGCTCCTCCTCACCGCCTCTCGCCATCCGTTCGGTTAACGATAATTAAGGATTAGCTAATCACGACGTCCGATTGCTGAAATCTCCTCCGCGCCTGTTTCGCGCGGACGGCAGGTTTCCCGCGACAGCCAATCCCTTTTCTGCGAACCCGCCGTGGCTCGATCGCGGTCGCAAAATTTCCATTTTATTGCGAAATCCGCCTGCGATCCCGGAGGGCAGTCCGCGAGCGTTGCTCGCCATTACGAGCCCGGCGCTGACCCTTGGCACGCCTCGTAACCTCGCGATTCCACGCACCATAGAGTCCCCAGGCTTCTCTGTTTCAGGAAGAACGCGGTTCGCACCCAAGGTGCGTCGATGTCGCGTCACGTGGTCGGGTGATTAGCTTGAAACGTTATGGGGAAGGTATCCCAGATTGTTTCCATTGTTCCTTGATATTGTCTAAGACAGCGTACCTCTGCCTCGACCAGTATGTATTTTAGTTTCATGGGTTCGAGAAAGAAGGCTAGACCATTTTTAGAACGGTGGCCTCCGCTTCTTTCGTTTCGAGGTTTAACAACACCGGTACAATGCGACCGTACTTACGTCGGTCACCATATGTAAGCTTTTAATTAGTCACCTTTCGAGTTAAAAGACATATTTCAATATGTCTTTATTCCAACAAATCAAATCCTCCTTTATTATGGTTCCGCATTATTCTCAGCGTTTTCGCTATTTTGCTTTGGACATAACTTCGATTTCATCGAACTCCAGAAAGAAATTCGCAGCGAATTTGTGTTTGTTTACGCCAGGTTCGCTGAAACGAGCATCGCAGGACAGGTTGCAAGCGCTGCTCGCTTCTACGAGGCCGACACTGACCTTTGACACGTCGTAACGTCGCGATACGACAGCCCGACGGTCCCCGTTCACCTCTTCCTCCGAGAAAAGCATAGTTCGCGCCTAAGGTGCATGCATCGGTGCATCGGAGTTCCGTGCGCGTGCGCCGCGGTGTCCTTCGAAGGTTAGAAGCCTTCTGGTGCGCAGACGCGGTAAATCATTCCGCGGCGCGGGCGCGTCGATGTACTGTCACGGTATTAATATCGGGTTGGTCCACAAGTTACGCTGTTTCTCTACGCGACTTTCGCACGGAACGGATTGTTTTTATTAGTAAATTACACTCAGGCTATTCCACAAAGATTATTTCATTTCTTATCATTATTATCCTCGTTCTTATAATTTATTATTCTCGTGCATCGTTACGTAATTTCAAAGAGAAAGAAAACGAAACGTGGGATCGTAGATAATGAATTATTTGCTTTATGCTACAGACGTTCAATCAGAATCACTCTGCAATTAATATTATTAATTGGAGGGTGTATACCAGAATCATCTCCAGTTTGTGATACAAGTATACAAGGTGTCCCAAGAAACTCAGCTTACCTACATAATTAAAAGTAATTTGACGTATGAATAATGATACAAATCTTTACTCGTTATTTTGCTAGGTTCAATTACCAACTTTCCAAATACTCGACCTGATCTCCGTTATAATAAATCTATATACGTTTATCTATATAAGTCTCGCCCTGGTGGGCATTACAACTTACCTATATACACGATGTTCAGTAAGCAACAAATGTTCGTTTTTATTAATCATCTAACAGATCACGAACGTACTCGGCAATTATTGAATGTAAAAATTAACTCTCTGTTCTTCTTGTTACTTTAACCTATCAACCTTTACAGTAATGAAACCCATAGATTGCTTCGACATTAGATATTATAATTAACCGAGGGAAAATTGAAGGTTGTATAGTTTTTTTTTTTTCCGTAAATAAATGGTAAGTCTACTCGAAAAATGCACGGAATTAATTTTCCACACTTAATAATTGTCGCTGGTATTATCTCGCTGAGCAGCCAAGTACATACGTGCACGCTGACGATAGCGCAGCGGGCATGTGACGCTACTTACGCAACCGCGACCGATCGTTTCTTTTCACCAACGGAGATATGACAAAGGAAGATTTCCGAATGCATAATTAACGCGGAACTCGAGGCGGAGGTCGTTTTTCCGGAGATTTTCATACGATTTTCAACGACGTTCACAAAGGAACACCGCCAACTGTCACACGCCAATTTGAATGAAACTTCGCAGAGACGACGGTTGACTCCATCTGAGAACTATGCTGTCATGCATAGCTGCTAATTTTTGACGTTAAGAGAAAAATTATTATTTACATCGAACTTGGTTCTCTTTGTGAAAAATTGTAATATTCTAATGCTTTGAGGCCAAGGAGGTACAACTACTTACCAAGTAATCAAAGTTTGGGTACTATTACTTTCATGTCCACTGTTTATGTTGCTGAAACCTATTACTATTAAATTAAACACAGAAAATAAGGAAAGTCCATTCTTTTAATACAAGTTACGATTCTTCTCGTCAATGAGTGCCTCGAAATTAATGTTCTAAATTATCAAAGAACTCCAGAAAAAGAAATGTCGACAAATAACCCTAATTCTAGTTTCCACTCAGCCTCGGCCTAGCATATTAAAACACACTATCATCTCCACTTGCACCCAGTGTCCTGCAGACTCCGTTGGTCTCTCGCAGAAAGCCGCCTACCAGGATTCCTTGAAGAAGTACGTCGACACTTGTGCGCATAAATTCTCTCGAGTGCCCATCTCAAAACAAGAAGTGTCGACACCACTGTAGGGAAACTTCCTGGTCCGTGTCCACGGGGCTCTATTCATCGTCCTTTTGGCCTGGCGAGGTTGCGGCCACCTGTTTCAGGAACCCAGGCCAGGATTTCCCCGATTTTTCGGACACTCCCAGGGCAAAATTAAGCAATGGCTGTCTTATGATCATAACGCAGAGACCTCCGGGGCTGTAGCTACGTTTCATCGTAGCTAGAGTACGGGCTTAGCGATCCCGAGGTACCCGAGCTATAGAGGGACTAGGTTGGGCCCAACAGACATAAAAGAATGTAAAAAGTTAAGAAATAAAGTAAAGCATTGTAACGCCAGAAGTTAAGGATTGGTGTAAAACCATCTAAATGAGATGCAAAAGATAGTCACTGCTTCGAGCTACGAGAGAACTTGGGGTAATCCGACAATGTGTCGATTAAAATAAAATGAAATACTCATAATAAAATAGAAGTACAAAGAACACAGGAAATGTTCGTGAATGGAAAAATATGTTTGATATGCTAAAATAATGCTTAAAAAACTTAAATTCCAGCTACATGGAAAGTTTTTCGAGCCCGTAACATATGTACATAGCAATTACAACCTACGAAAACGAATGGCCGGAAATCACCTATCGAATTCTTCGATTTGTTTACAACCTTAAAAACAGGTTTATTGTGTACTTCCCTGCGTTCGTTTCCTAAACGAAAGCAATGTTATCCAATATTAAAAGAATTTAGGTAACTCTGACCATATTCACCTCCTCCAGTGGCCACACAGTGGGCATATTTACCCCGAATGCCCTTATACGCGACGAAGAACGAACTAAAAATGGTCTACTGGAGAAACTAACGCCCGTAGCGCAAGGATGTAGGAAAACTGAAGAAAACGTACACCGGAGCGACTAGCCTCGAGTATCAAATCGCTCGTAGCGAAGGACCATTTAAGGCCTCGTACCATAAGCAATACCTCTCGGTGATGAAACTCTATCTGCAATCGCGGCAGACTGAAGCGATTAACGTATTAGAAGGTTTAACTCGATCGGCCAAACGGCTGCGTGCCGTTTGCGCGTAGAAAAAGGAGTTTCCTCGTGGCGACACGTCCACTCTCGCTGTTCTTTTCCCACTTTTTTTTCTCTTCCCTCCTTCATTTTTTCCGTTTTTTTTTTTCACTCCAAGACCTGGCAAACTACGCGTGGCGTCGCGAATTTTTTCCATCGTCATATAATCGACGGAAATTATAGCCTGTTTTCGTCGCACGGCGACTGACAACCGACGATCGCGTTATGAATATTGAAACAATCGTTGCCGGCATTTTAACCGGTTGAAAAACCGCGCTCGATGCAAAGTGGATTACCGGGATAGTTTGTATTTTGCTGGTCTTCCGGTGCTTTCGTTCATCCTCTTTCGCTACATTTTTAATTCGGGCTATTTAATTATTTACACCGTTTGCGCTTGGCTTGGCGCATTTTCCTTAAAAGTACCGCGTCTCTGGGGTTGATTTTGCTTGTAACAATCGCTGAATCATATTCGATTGGCGAGGAGAATATGTATATACACTTGGCTGCTATCAGGATTGGAGCAACGATTCCACGTACTAATAATGCGTGAAGCAATTGTATGTAATTTATGTATTTCATATAAGAACTGCGTACGAAAGTTTGAAAACGGTCTGGTCGTGTTAGGTTCAGTGTTAACATTCAACGTATCCAATACAAGAAACGTAAATAGACGCTCAGTAACGACGTAACGTACCATCGTAAAAACAAAATTCCACGAAATTATACACCAATCGCTTTTCGCCAGCAGTGTCAACAACTGACAATTGTTGACAGAATCTGTCCTCGAAGTGTATTTCGTTAGACGTTGTTAATAACGGCAATTTTTACGTTCCCTTCGAAAACTGTCTACTACTCTATGTCGACTGCGCAATTATCTTATACGTAGTAGGAACTAATGTAGGAACAACCGAGAGCTATAGACTCGGACAATCGTTGCACTGACCGAAGGAATATTTGCTCGTGTAACCTGATCGCTCCGTAAGTACCTTCCCATGGTACTGAATATATTCGATTGAAATATTCCTGCATTAAACGCATATTTCTTACAATGCTGTCGTTTCCACAGTTTTCGAAACTATCCCAGACACTTCTCCAAATTCTCCAACACGGTAGTCACGAGGATGTGCGCATGGTCGCGATGACTGAAATTCAGTTGCCAAACAAAATGAAGAAACTGTTCGTTACGAAACGTGATGCAATTCCACGATCATTAACATTCTTATGTTCCTTGACTTGTCACGTCAGAAAAATGGTCACGATGCTACAACTACATACCACGATTATATCAAAATTCTTCATCGAAACAGTATAATTGATTACGAGTAGAATACTTATGCATTTACGACAAGTGTAAGTATACGAAAATATACAAGGACGTGTACAAATGCATACATATATAAAACATCAAACATAAAAAATATAATACACGTTCCAACATCCAGGAAGCAGAACATACTTTAACCTACGTTTCGATTCTTCATTCGAGTATGTACAAATTTGAAGTTGCATAAACGTCCTCAACTAGAAATAAAACTTCCATACAATAATTAACGTGATGCTCAAAAAAAGAGACAAATATTGCAAATCAAAGCAAGTCAATACATTGCCAAAATATAAGTAAAGTTTACACTGCTCTTTCGCGGTAACAAAGCATCTCGAGCGCTGTCAGTCGAGACAACTCCATCGATTGCCGTCTCTAATCCGACTCCTGTTAACGGTTAGGCTTCGCGGATACCTCGCAAACACGCTTCCACGCTCGGATTCAAGACGGAGAAAATCCCTCGAGCGAAGCGATGAACGTTATCGCGTTCAGTATAGTCGTATTACGATAATCCAACGCGCGCAATACGCGATGAACGAATCATCGTCGTTCGGTCATGTCTCCGATCGCGTAATCGTAGACACGATACATCCCGCTGATCATTGCACACGGAGGAGAAGAGAGTCATTATCGAGACGCTCGAGCCGCGGCGTTTTCCCACCGATGAATCGTAAACGTGTAACGAGACTTTTACAGACCTTTGACGTTGATAATCGTCGAATTATCGTCGATTCCTCCTTCAATGCCTACCATGCAACCTTGGCCAGGTCAACGTCGAACGTTGCACGCTCCATTGTGCGACTGAACGTTAATGTTCACGTGAATCCCTGTCGTAAACACCTTCCGGGTCTGTAACGAGTCATCGATGCCCTGCACGGCCCGGCCGTCCGAATTTCTCAGAAGTCCAGCAATTTTCCGAAACACGTAAAGAGAAATTTGCTCGGGCTCGGTGCACCTTTCATACTCAAGGGTCGCGACAGGTAGAAAAATAGGAGTAATACCGTTATACCCCGTCCTCGTGCGACGACCTAGGTTTCCTTCGTGGCCAGGGCCTTGGTCCCTGTGCCTTCCACCCAGGGAAATTTCAAGAAAGTGGAATTCCAACGCTTCGAGGAATCGTTCGAGCGTCCATTGGCGATCGAGAAGCCTGTGTCCTTCGAATCGAACGGAATCGGTAGTTGCGAGAGAAATAGGGAATTAGTCGGATCGATCTTAATCCAACGTGTTGTCTGTTGGCTTGAACCGGAAGTTTTCGCGTTTTCCATGGAGATATCGCTGGCATAGATCGAAGACGTCTCTATTTTGGACGTGGCTGTATTTATTAATAGATCAGCGTATTATTGTCAACCATCTTTTCTGCAAGAGAAAAACACTGCGTACCTATAAATAATATCGTACACACCTGGTAAGTTCATCTCTTCAACGTTTCGCGTCAATTCGACTTGTATTCTCGCAAAAATAACAAAAAGGTTGTAAAAATAGCGCTTATCGCGAAGACGCCTCAGAAGTAATTTTAAATATGCTAACGCGTAGGAAAAATTTGTTTAGCAACGTCTGATACCAGAACTCGCGAGTGACAACGTCGCGTACGCTCGACTCACCGTCGTCGTACGTGCGCATACATTGTTTTAATTAAAGGCTCGCGTACGCTATTGTTTGATATGTTGTGGTGACGCCACTGGATAAGTCGGCGCGGTCGTGAGAGGCCGCGCGTGCGTTTCGAAGTGCGACAGAGGAAAGCAGAGGGTAGGAAAAAGAAAGGGCGATTAACGGAAAGGGAGAAAAAGAACGAACCTAACCGAAGGAGCGAGAGGAAAGGTAATGACTCCCAGGCACGGATTTAGGCGTGGGATGGTGGAGTGGTGTAAGGATGAGGGCCCTTTCGCTCTCGATCCACGACCAAAGTACTGTGACTCCCCGTTTGGCACCATGCTGCACACAGTCCACCAGTAATTTTTACGCACGATTATAATGTAACCCTTCTGCATTGTGCTTGCCGGATCATTTTTAACGCTGGCTTTAACCTCCAAAGGATGACGCACGCCTTTCATGGCGGCTCGTAAATGAAAATTTGTCCGACCCTGGTGCGCCTCTGGTTAAGTCCGAAATAATTAAATGGTATCTACGTAGAGATATCTCTTTTATACAAATATGCATTTCAATACTATCTTACTATTCACCATGACGTATCGAAAAGGACAACAAAGGAAAGTGGATATGCAATAGAAATTACAGACACTATGAAAGTAGACATTTTTTTGAATTTTACCTAATCTCTACCGAAATCAAGACATAAATCTCTAGAATTGATCGTAAATGAATACGTGTTAAAATAATATCGTTAGAGATCATCAAATATCGATTGGAATACAAATCATTCAATGATTAATTACAATCATTCGTTTACTCGATTTATTAAGTCAGGCTAAATTAGAAGTTTGGGTAATACGTTCACTGCCTGGAAATACTTTAAACTTTCCCCTACGCCGTGAACTCAGGCTAACACCCTCCTCGACGTTTATTCTCGAGCCGACTGGGGTAAGCTTCGTGATGCATAATGGAGCCGCCCGATTGATATCCAAGCAACCGTCCGAAAGTTCTACAATCTCCAATACAATGTCGGTTTAAACTGTGGGTATAGCGGATGAATACACAGCGAGCATGCAAAACAATGAAGTACTGTTCGAAGCGTAATTAAGAATTGTTTCGCTCATTGTTTCGTTCATATTACCAGCCTTCTAACTAGCCAGCCTAAGTTAATTCGACTCCCATAGAAAAACGTAAATGTAAATCGAAAATGGCGCTGTATGCAACCATACGTTATTTTATATAAAACACCAAGGTTACTTCCAACGAACTTCTCTACTCCGAAAACAATTGATCAATTAAGGAGTTAGCAAGATCAGAAAGGAGTCCTGCTGGACTCTTGTTACCTGCAGTTGCAGGTAAGTAGTTAACAAGATTTTATTTCGTTTTATCGCGCGCATCGATATGAGTGTAACCGGTGACAAGGCAACACTGCGACCGATCTTTCGAGGCTGGTGCTGGATAGACGCTCGAGATGACCGTGATTGGCTGAACGTACACACGCGTATCATTCTAAACATCCGTGACACGTAACGAGGACTCGAAGAGCAACCTCGTATTCATCGGCAGACAAATACAAAAATAACGCGTGAACCAACTCATCTTTCCGTGTACACGCACGTACACGCGTACGTGGCTATGTATTGTATACGCACACGTACGATCAACGTGAAATCCCGTTTCGACATTCTCGATCTCCATCTGAAACTGTCGAAGAACACCGTGAAACGTATTAACCGCGTGGTACGAGGCAATAACATTACAAATTCGTCAAGAATTCGTATAAATAACTCCTACCGGCCCGAACGTATGCGATAGTTATGTCGCATCTCAATCCGTGTGCCATACTACAAACGTATAATATACATTTCGATGTATGCATGCACTTCCTTATGAGGATTCGGAGTACCAATCAACTTCTGAGCGTATAAGTAATCAGAGATGTGCATACTTCTCCTGTGCTAAATAAAATAACATTTTCCCGTTTGTTAAACGAACCTCGAAACGTGCAGCGATTGTTATCGACGAAACGTTTTAGTCACACAAGGCGATGACGCTAAATACGCGACTTGAAAGGACGCCAAAAGTAATCGTATAAGTGTAGGTTAAGCAAGGGTTAGTTGGTAAGGCGAATTTTTGTCGAGACAGGTTTGAGGCGATTTACAAGTTCGTCCACAAATTGTCTAAGTAATTTCAATTTGCTCGACTAATCGATCCTGCTTGTAACAAGATCGCGTTAAACATCCCATTCGAGGCGATCGACTATACGGCGTAGAGTAGTATGTACACACGATATACCACTATCGACAGAGGCACGCATACCCGTTGGTACATAAGTTCCGGGCGGCGCACGTAGAAATGCCACATGCACCTCGGTTTCGAAGGGGTCTGCGTGCGCCCCGGTAGCGACAACAACAGCGCGGGAGCAGCCGAGAACGGAAGACGGAGGACGCCAGTGTAGAAAGAGAGAAGTTTGGTAGCGGAAAGGAGAGGAGGGAAAAGAGAGCAACGAGAGCAAGAGAGAAGGAGAAACAGACAGACGTGCTCGTTTCTCGGATCGAGCAGTATGCACGAGGACGAGAGAAGAGGACGGAGGTGGTGTTACAGAGGGGACCTTTTCTCTCTATCGCATGACTCCACCCACACGCCGCCACCGCCGCCGCCGAGGCGCACAATCTGGCAACAGTGGCTCGCTATAACCGATATTGTGGCCGTGGATTGAATGGAGGGGAACTAGCTCAGGTCAAACCTCCCCACCGGCACGACAACCCCTCGGTCGGAGGAGCGACCCCTCGCCATCGTTCGCTCACCGTCGTTTCTCACCCCACCCAACCCCTGCGCGTCCTTCTCGATCTCCATCCATCTGGCTCCATCCTTCCTTCTCTTTCCCCACCCGTTCGAACCGCATCTTCTCCTCTTCCCTCTCGATCCCCTCCCGATACGAAGCCTGTGTCGCTCGTAGTCGCCAGTGTATCCCCCACCATCGATCCAGTCCGCGTCCGTGGTGTGGCACACGCGTGTGCCGCAGTATTCGTGCGTCTGTGCGTCAGGTACGAGTGCGCGCGCTCCTGCTAGATGGCGTTCGTGTGCGCCTGCGCGTGTATAGGTACGCGCGTGTAGCTACTCCCACCACCGCGTCAACCTCTACCACTACCGTTACTACCTTCGGCCGTAGTCGTTGCCTCGATACCAACACTATCATCGCCGCGTTACCAACACGACATCATCGTGCCTGCTGCTTCTGCTACCACCTCGAACACTAAGTTACCGACACAGCCACACCGTCGTGTGCGTGATACAGGATCGCGACGACGAATTGACGGCAGGGACACACGCTGTAGGTACACGAAGCGTATGTACACACAACGAACGATAGAGAACGCGCGCGGGCCGCACAAGAGAGGGAGTGAGAGACGAGAGAGTGCGAGCAAGACCGATGTTGGCCCCAACAGCCTCTCACTAGACAGTATTACTTTCAACCGTTTAGCGGGGCCAATGCTACCCGGCGCGGAGTAGTCAGTCAGCCGAGCAGTCAGAGTCAGCCGTCCGCGAATACCGAGAGGACGCTCTCTCTCCGTTCACGAGATATCGTCGTTTGACGATCATCCACGCGACAATCTTCAAATGTTTTCGTCGTTTTCCCCGAAGTTTCTGCCGCTGTTGCTGCTGTTGCTCCTGTCGTCATCGTCGTCGTCTTTGTTACCCATGTCTTCGCCGATTCAACCAACGGTTCGTCGTGCATCGACAGTTCGTCTATGACAAACTGAAGCGCGCGAGTAGCACGCTTGGGATATAAATAAAGTTTCGCTCGAAGTGTGTGAGAGAAAGATCGGAGTAAGAGGACATCGTGCTACGTGGAAACGTACTAGACAGGAGGATCGAGTTTTTTTGTGTTATGATTTTTGACATTCGCTCCGTTATCGGTTGGAGGTGCGATCAATCGGCGCGTTGATCGGTTAGCATCGAGAGACACGTTTTACTTGCTCCACGATAAAGTTGTTGCCGTTGTTGCCGCAAGGACACAACACCGGTGTGTCGGCCACGAGCCGGAGGAGTTTTACCCTCTCTCAGCGGCGCATCCGAGTCGCACGCGCGTGCAACACACTCTCTGGTGTGGTTCCCGCACGTTCAGTCGAGTTGTGGAGCGTTCTCGCTCGTTTTGTCCGTTGTTATGACGAGGTGATGAATAGACGAAAGCGTTGCAGTGTCGAGCAGCGTGGTGACCGTGCTCGTCGTCGTGACGGACGATGACGATTAACGTAGACAGATTCCGTGGCCGCGGGGAAGTGTGCTCGTTAGTGTGATTCTAGTGCTTATTTTCTTTATCTATTCTACTCCATTTTACACAACGGTGGATTGGATTATACCGTGGAAGAGGTGTATCTACCAAGGATAATGCTCCTTTGTGTCATCGTTTAGGTAAGTGTTGGGTGCATTAACGAATGTTAATCGCATTCGCGCAAGTGGTCGTCGGTTCTCCGAGCTGTCGCGCGACGAGCTGAAAATTATGAATGAAAAACGGAGTGAAACGTTTCGTTCGATCGTGGAACAGTGATCGGAGATTGTTTGCTTTCGAAGTTGGGCACATTTTGATCGAGGTAACGAGTAACGATTTATCGAAGTAAAATTTTATTCGTGACTCCGTTTCGTTTAAACGTTTATTCTTTAGTCGAGCAAATACTTCTGCGTTACTTGAATGAGGAAACAATTCTTTACGTACGTGTGTGACGTACGAAAATCATAAAACTCACACATGTTATACAAATATACGATAATCTATACGACCCGTGCAGAAATCACTGTATAACCAATAGTTCGATAAGGGCCAGATAAAAATACAACAAATGCCACGCAAAGTACATAAAAACCGTATACTCCAAATACAAGTACGAAGTAAGTCCTTCACAATCTACATAAAAGTCGCAAGTACCCTATATCTGAAATGGTGCGTAGATAAAGGATTATTTTCTCGTTTACCTAACTAATATCAATAGTCCTTTATCCAGATAAAACCGTGTACCTCACCATCGAATACCACGAGTGACAAGTCACAACAGTCCAGTCAAATTACCTCAATAAAAATGTTTTATCCACAAATATGTGCGGATAAACATTATCGGTCATTTTTTTTTTTTTTTTTTACGGCGCTCAACTCCGATTGCTTCAAAAAAGAAAATCGTTCGTCGTGCAAAATTGACTCAACAACGTGCGACGAAATTCGAAATTAAATCGCGTTTAAAGGAAAGGTTCGCGAACGGAATGGTTCGCGATCTTTCGACTCGCCACTTGCTCGTTATTACGTTGCAGTAGTAGATATTCTAACCGGTAAGGCGCTTTCACAACGGGTGATTGTTCTAAAGATGTGTCACTCCGTCTTTACTCGTTTCTCGAGCCGATCCCGGTTAAACGCGAGAGAAAGAGCGAGCAGGCAGAGAGAGAGAGAGAGAGAGAGAGAGAGAGAGAGAGAGAGAGAGGGAATAAAGAGAGAGGTATCGCAGAGACGAAGACATGAAAACAGGCAGAAGTCACGTCCACTATAATCTTCGATCGAATGCAGGGTCGCAACGTGTTACACTCGACGTATTAACACCTTTATGTGTAACGACTATAGACGGGGTAGCGATGCGCTACCGAATAGCTATAAAATGGCGGTAAATACACTTTTATATTCCATCGCCACAAATCCAAGTACAGTGACGAACAAAAGTATTAGCCGAGAGATTGCCATGCAATTACTGCTACAGATAGGAAATATTACTGGAACTTGAAAAAAATTAGTAGACGTGGCAGTAATCTCTTTATTTCATTATCATCCTGATATAGAAAGAGTTAGAGTCTTCTTGCGTTTAATTACTCGACTTTGTTCTAGTTTTATATTTTCTTGATTAAATTCTATTCGCGTATTTAAGTCATCGACAGTTGATATCGTTTTCGTACTCTTCGCTCTTTGACAACAAATCTTAAATTTCGAATATAAAAACATCATTTCGAATTATATTCCCGAGTAAGTTAAAATGAATAAATCCTTGAATTAAATGTTGAAGATTAGTTTGTTTGAGATTTTGTGTGTAGCAGTTTGACACAGAGTTTCTTGTTTCCAAATGTCTTGTGCCATTCTTCCAGAGCATTTTGTGTTTTCATCTTTTATTTGAAAAGTCTCTGAACAAGTTTAGGAGTCTTTCGTTAACTATCTTTTAACAGTTTTGTGTTGTTTCTTTTTTTTTTTTTTTTTTTTTTGTTCAACTTTTGTGGTCGACCTCCGTAGATCGACTTCTATCGACTACCTATGGTATGCCTTCAGATAATTCTCTAAAATAGAAATATATCGTTTATCTGTGCCAGTACTATTATTTAGACACGCAACATACGTATAGTCGTTTAGCATTTGTTGCTTATATTCAATCTATAGACCCTGAACAGTATTAACGAAATTAGAATTGTTTGTTATTCTAATTTGATTAAAGCATAATAAAAATCCATTTAAAATTTGTTCCTCGAGAGATTCATTTTTTGTTCCTCGATCTATATGCAACTTTACGGTGAACTCTTCGCCGTTCTAATACTTTTGTTAGTCACTGTATGTATCACGCACGAGTTCAGTCCGTTATGCATACAACTCCGACAGGAAATAGAAGATGCACGAGAGACGCGTTGGTTAGCCTACGCGAGACTTATTATCGAGCCCGTGCTTTCTCGAACGACTCGTACATTTTTATCGATAAGCAGCGAGTTATTGGAAACCACGCCGCCTCGTAATCCGTCGTACGACCTTAATAATTCATTCCTGAGAAAAGCTCGAGAATGTTCCTCCGTCAGGTTGAATATCGACTCGTCGAACGTGTTTGATGGTAAAATACGCGCAGCAGGGTCGCACATACGTTATGTTAGCATCTTCGCTAAATTGACGAAATTTCTAAAAATTCAGAATCATACCGAATCATTTTATCGTGTCGAAGTAATGCGTTAGGAAACGAATTTTTAAACGACTTTACTTTAATCGCAAGCCTGACGAAAAATAACTAGTAAAAGCTACATTTTTTTTAATCGATAGATTTTTAAATAACGTAGTACAGTAAATGTAATATCCACCAAATTATTAATTGATTATAGGAACAAAAATCTTTATTTTTCGGGGTAAAACGAAATTCTTATAATGCAACTCTGTACGTCGAGGCCAGACACGGGCGGAATTCTTATCTCGAATAAAATAGCTAATAACGAGTAAAAGATAAGTAAACATTTATCTGTTACTCGTTACATAAAAATTTGAATTTGAATTACTTAGAAAATGAGCTTTCGTAAAATCGTAACTGTTCGATTTGGAGGAAACATATCACGATTAAAATGCTATAGGTTCGTTGTGATCATTTATTATGCTTTGGGTCGAAAAGAAATTTTTATCGGTCGATCGCGTGACTCGTAAGGAAACGATTCGAAGTCGGGTAAACGGGCAGTTCTCGCGCGGTATCTCGCTTGGCGTGACGATAATCAGTATGACATTGTCGCTGACGTTGCTATCTGACGGCGCAAAGAAAAAAAAAAAAAAAAAGAAAAATAAAGACCAGAGGCGACGCGAATTTGAATCGAACCAGTCGCGCCAATCGTCACGTACCGTATGCAATGGCGCACCCAGTAGCAGAGAAGCAGTCGTGCAACTATCCAAATTCTAACGATTAACATTATTTTTTATATTGTGCTGTGCAAACGTCTTAGGCCACTTAATGTTAATTTAGCTTATATATTTTCTTTTACTAATATCATTCTACAGTATACTCCCCGAAATTAGATAAAAATGGTATAAATTCAAAAGAGAATTTAATTCAATGTCACAAAATAATACCTCAACCAGGAAGAAGTGTATATCTCTTGAAACCAATTGCGTTTAAATAGTTCGATCGATGTTCATTCGATCGAATAATCGTACCTTTATTTCTTCATTGCAAAACGTTCCATTCTACGATTCTCCAATCTTTATTTTACAAACATCGAATGAAAATTTGGTTATCGTTCTCTCGTTATTCAAAATTCTTATCTACCTAAGAATTTCGACTACGTCTCGCCTCTGTTAACATTAGGTTTACGAAAGTTCAAAGTACCCTTGCTGTTTTTTTACGTGGATAAAAGCCAGCGTAAATGGTCTCTGTAACTCTCATTGCGAAATTCGGAACGGGTCAAAATAAACTTCTAGGTTCTGTAAACCTAGCGTTAATTTTTAGCAGCACCTCTCTCCCCCGCGTCTCCTGTTAAACTTCTGGGTGCGCCACTGACCGCGTGCTCGCGATCTTTGCCGTACGCTTCGATAGTCTTGACAATATTAAACGCGCAATAGGCTACGGCTATGCCCGGGGTATCTAATCGTTTATCGCTAACAGTCATACGCCAAGTTGCTCGCTACTATCAACGATAGTTTGCCGAAACAGGTCGCGTATATCGCTTTGCTCGCCGACAATGTAATCGACAAAGGCGTTTCTCCAATCCGATAACCGCTCACTTCGGAGAACCTAAAAACTATGTCAGGATCCCTTGACATTTATGCGCCGTTGGTTCGAAACTGCAGGCGCCCCTCCATCGACGCTGTATAAACGGTGCTGTGTAAATTCCCTGTTACTCGAAAACACGTCTTTTTATATAAAAAAAAAAAAAAAAAAAAAAAAAAAAAAAATAGAAATTTTGGCTTCATGGGATTCTATTAAGCGTAGGAATTAATTCTGTGCATTTCAAAGATAAAGTTCTCGTTTATTTATAAAGAAGAAGCATGTTAATCTTCCCTCAGTTATACATTCTGGTAGTAACGTATAAGTGATCGATAGAGTGCGGATGTTTATACAGATTCATGTATGAAAAGAATTGAAATTTAAACGAAAGTACGTCTTATCTTGTAAAGGGTATAACAGGTTATGATTTAGGTCTATGTTATCGTCGATATTTTATATATTTTTCGAGTTCTGCAAATATTCATACATTTAACCATATTTTCATTTGCCATAAGTGTACAAACATCCCCATTTTAGCGATCGGCTGTACACAGTACTATAACAATTAATACATATCTATAGCGGTTCAATAACGAACATACTTCGATTTGAATGAGCCAACCCCATATAAATATTTATCTTTCATCTACAATAAACAAAATTCGACACATTAATAATTCATTGATAACGTCTCTTCAAGCATTTTATTCGTACATTTCGACCGTTAGATTCAACGATCCTCTATCATTTGTCATTGGTCATTGGTTAAAGGAGCGCGAGTATACACGCATAAAAGAACACACACACACACACACACACACACACACACACACACACACACACA
>NW_026534344.1:4423151-4436893 GCF_026225885.1 Hylaeus anthracinus | reverse complement strand
ACACACACACACACACACACACACACACACACACACACACACACACATATATATATATAAATACGCACATTAGCCGCGCTTCGTGTTTACACATTTCGTGACATCGTTGACTTTACTTTGATTTAAATATCACTTTCTTTCTCAATGACCCACATTAACTACGAATCGACGATATTTCTTAATAGGCTAAAGTGTTAAAAATCGTCAACTCGCGCATAATCGAACGCGTTGCATCGATAGCTCCCATTTGCTTCGGCGTCCAGCGCTACTTCTGCGAGCCGTCGAGCTTTCACCTAACGCCATAGAGATAGTACCCGCTGTTTCGTACCTCGCGCACGTTGGAGGTGTGGGGAAGTCGTGCATCGAAAGGAAGGGGTACTTGTCGAATGTGCACCGAGCACACGCGATCGCTGGCCGTATGCAGGCGCGGTCCACGTTTATTGCGTCTCTTACCACCGCGAGTAAATCGGTTTCGTTGAAAGCCTTCTAATCTCGATACAGGTCCCGTCGCGGTGGCACAATATCAGAAATAGGTTTGTTAAAATAAGCGTACACTCGATGGCGCATGCCGTGCGCTTTCCAGGGACGTCTTACACTCGGAATCACCCATCGGATCGCTTTGGTGGGGATTTACCGGGGATACACTGCTCTGCGCGCACACTTTGCCCTTATCCACAAATAAATGAGGTCGACTTTGCCGATTCATACCTCTTGGACGTGTGATTATTCCACCGTGCGCGTACGTTTCCTTTTCTTCCCATTTTTTCAATGTTCGTCCTCTGTTATCGATCATTCAACCCTTTCCAATCCAAAATTTTTCATCTCAATACAGATCTGTCGAGTCTAACTCAACATAGGACTGGGAAGAGTGAACGCTAGGTTTACGTACATTTCTTATCAGATTTCTGTTAGCGAAGACAAGTCGGTGATGTCGGTTTATTAAAATTAATTAAATGTACTTTGTAACAGCCTACGAAATTTGGAATGTACACCTGGATGTAAACCTAGCGATTAATCTTCCTCGATTCCTTACTTTCCTCGATGTTTCGTACCGTCCTCGGTCTAAAAGTGAAAAAAAAAAAAAATAACGACTAGAAAATTCTGCACTAGCGATACGTGTTTGCGAGTACATGTGTATTTGCTTTTTGCTGTTTTGTAACATAACTTTCTGTTACCAACACGCCTTGCGGCTTGCATAACCCTCACATTTTAAGTTACCTGACGAGGACCGAAAAGAAGGAGGTCGCAACACCGTAAAAACAATTATTCTCTTTCTCAATGTACTTCGCTTTCTATCTCACAAGTGCTTTATCAGAAAATCGTGACGGAGGTGGAGGATATTGTTAAAAGTGATACTGAGTCTCTTCCTTCTTTTCAACGATTTACTAAATCCCAGGAAAGTTGTTACGTCCTAGACTAATATTAGAAAAATTCCTCGTCAACTGATTTTCTAAATTTTTTCGTTGGTCGTTTAGCTCTCCATCGCGATTTTCCGACGAGTACGCCGTAATTTGTCCGACGATGGCACGGCTATGAAAATTTCGCCTCGAACCGCGAGCTTTCTGGTGTTTCGACAAGGAGGGCGCCGCTATTTACCAAATTGGCAAATATCAGCGAGTCGGGAATATATCGTCATCTTTGATTGCGCACTCCCGCTTGCGGAGCGAGGGTACTTATTTGTCAAGGACGACGAACAGACGCCTCGGAACTGACGAAGAATTATGTCAGGCGAAGCGGCGCGTTATAAATTCACCTTGGAGCGTTGGCACGTAGAAAATTTTTACTCCGCGAGTAGCCATTGCAATTTAGCTTATTAACGCTAAGTGTTTAACCCTCTACAGCTAGGTGGTCCCAGGAACCATGCTAATTCTTCTCACCCTCCTCGAACTTCTTGAGGGATGTTGGCATGGTTGCTTTTATATCAAAATTATCATTACTTACGACCACAATGCCTTTTAGAATAAAAAATATAAAAATTGCTTTGGATGTGTGTTTTTAAATTCATTTAAAAGTCGTCCCTCGAGAGGTTAAACCCTAGGACTCCCTGGGACCTCGGCTGGCTCCTAATTATTATCCACAAGCTGATATGGTTTGCTACAACTATTAACTTTCGCTTAATTTCCTTACAATTATTTTGCCAGCATGTGAATATTTGTTACGAATAACATTATTATTGAAATCTGAAGAAAATTTGATTCCAAAGATGGTCTCACCTGTAGGGATACAGGTGAAATCGATCCACCAAATTTCTTCCATATAATCTCTAGTAAAATACCTATATGCAACCCTTCGAGTGCTGAATACTCTCGATCAAAGCAATTCCGGAAATGAAATTCTTTTTTCCTAGTATGAACTCTATCAATCGGTCCTACAAGATTAATTACATAAAAATCAATCCAATCATTTCTCAATCACGCATCAAGGTATCGAGAAGACCGACACAAACGGTTCAAACACATCAAAACTGTGCTTTCGTTGTCGATTAATAATACTTATCTCGAAATTGACACGCGCAAAAGCAGACACACGCGCTCGAGAGCCTCCGTTGAAATCACCGCGCAAGCAAGAAAAGTTCGTCGAAGGAACGGAGCGCTTCTCTATCCTTCGAAGAAGGCTTGCGCAAACGATTGGTTTACACGCGACGGAATCCGCTCGGTTGGATTATGAAACGTTTGTTTTGTCGGCGTGAAGCGGCCGCTCGTGACGCTCGCGGTCCGACGACAATGGAGTAGCCTTCGAACATTATATTCCCGTACGCGCGCTCAAGGTGAGGTGTAATTAAATTTTCATAATTGTCCGTTGCATAATTACGTCTCGGGACGCGACTTCTGGCGGTGCGCGGATCGAAGAGAGCGGAACGCGAATTTTCAAATCGACCGCGCCGGCGATCGTCGCGACACGTGATCTTCCTGGAATCGTTTATCGCCGTCGCGCGCCAACGTCAAACCATACAATGTTTCGAGCCACCAAACGATAAGATTCTATTAATATCTTCTCCTCTGTAAAGTTACATTTTTTCCTTTTTTTTTTCGACTCTTGTCAGTATAACGTAATTTATTTGATTCCCTTTTTGTTTTATTGAAAGATAATTTCACCCTGAAGCCAAGTATCAGAGGATATTGTAATACTATCATAGAGAGAAGCTAATTTATTAATTTTATTAATGAATAATTTTCACCGCGACGTTCCGTTTACACAGATGGTATATATTTAAACTATAGCGCTTCTATTAATATCTTAACAAATTTTCTATTTTTCGGTTGCATCGCGTATTAACGAAGCCAGAATATTCCCATGTTCATTAAAAACGTATTTTATTCATACATGTTAGGCGTGTAATCCGCGGTGACAATTAATGAATAATCAGTAATCATGATCGATAGTCGATGGATAATCAATGAGTTCTGAAACGTTAGAAATGACTGATTTATGATTGCGTATTGCAAACGTTATTGGTCGCGATTAATAATTAATCAGACAATTTTGAATGATGACTGCAAAAGTAGTCGCATAGTGTCACAAAGTTTTACAGCGACAGACGCGTAACACAAAGTGATCGACACTGATCGAAGAGAAAAAGATCGTACTTCCTCAAACGAATGTTTATTCTCCTCGATCTGTATAGTTCGTACAACAAACATGAAATTTTATTTCAGGAGAATATTGATCGATGCGATAAGAATTGTAATTGTGGAAAGCACGACACGGTACACATTTCCCTTCTTAGCTGTCCGACCGGGTTGCGTGCTGGGACGCGATCTATCGCGCATGCGTGCACTCTAACGCTTAAAGCGCCAAACGCCTAATTTCGTTCCGTGTACTTATGTCAAGCGCCACGCGAGAACGTCAATATTCCGAACTATGCACAGCTTGTAATGCGAGCTTCGAGAAAGTAAGTTTGCTACTTCGTAAATACGTTTCTCTTATGTACTACCCTACACACTACAAAGTGATTCCAGGTGAAACTTGTGTAGTAACGCTACGACACTCTAGCCTACGATCGAAGACAGTTAACGACGTGGGAGTATCGATAGAGCACGGTTGGGTCTGGGTTAAAGGAATAGGAATAATGGATAAGGGGATTTTAAATGAAGCACGTGTTTCAAGATCTGAAAATTTCTTCTTTGAACATGAAATATAATTTCAGATTCTTGCAAGTAGTTCTCGCTAGATGAAACCATATACATATAGGATTAACGTTTCCATAAGTAGCAGAATTTAATTGGCTACCAACGACGCAGAATCGGTTCGGACACGCGCGAGATGCGTCGATTAGTCAAAAGTACTCGCGCGCGACAGGTCAGCAAGGTCGCGTTCCACCTTATTCGCGAAGCTAGTATACGTATACTATCAGCCGTCATTCCCTTCGCACATATTAAATCATTCCCGTGTGCTCAGCGCGCGGTTTGAAACGCGGCTACCAGGAGAAATATAATACAGAACAGTTCCTTCATGGTTGGGTGATAACCGTAGAAACATTGTATATCGAGTTTCCGCTGGAAAGATTAATCGTCGGTGTAACGATAACGCGTTCGCGATTTATTACAGTGTTTAGAAGCGCGTTAACGCGTCCAAGGGGAAAATTATAATCGGTGTGGCACGGGTTACGAAAAATCGTGTCGGTCGGGAAAGATCGGTTAATGAAGTAACTGTATATCGCAAACGGGGTACGTTGATTGGCCGGAAGCGATTGCGCGCGCGCAAGGTCGCGGCTCACCTTATCCAGAAAGACGAGCTGATATCAGCTGTCGCAACTCGGCTTAACCCTTTGCTCGCGGGACGATTTTTGCTGGAAATTGTCATTTGCTGAAACAGTCGAACGTTAAGAAAATATCACCTTACAGAGATCGATGATACGAAACATTTTTATATTTAAAGTTTGTTCGTTCTACGTTTAGTTTAAAAAATTAAAATTAAAAACGTTAGAGTCCTCTTTTCTGAAATTCAATTAGATTTGAAATTATACGTTGCTTAATAAACTTATCTTCTAACTTATTTTCTCTTCTCTTTTAGCGTTTCGGAGCTTTTGGTGTGGTCCTCTCGTCTCCGATGTTTATTTAACGCGTCGTATTAATAACTTTCCTTGTACGTCGCGAGGGTATAATTATCTCCCGGCATTTATCTGGAAGAAAAGCTTAAGAAAGTGGAAGACTTTGTAATCCGGAATAATTAATGCAAAGCGCAGGTGGAAATATAGTGTCTCTTGTGATATATATTTAAACGGTCGTTTCCGCGCACGTGCGAACACGCGCGCGATTATTTGAAATTAACGAGCGTCCCGCTGTAATGGAGTACGTGTCGAGCACGTAAGATCGTATCAAACGATGCCACCGCGGCTTTAAATACATTATTTGATAGTATGCAGGGAGCCTCGTTGTTGGGAGGATAAACAGTCGTCCTCAAAAATTGCGACAAACTTTTGCATGCTCGATGTAAAAAAAAAAAACAATAAACTTACTTATATCCCTTAAGTGTCGTATATTACGTTCCAATAATGAAATGAGGTTACGCATATTTTTTCATAAACAATTCTAACGCCGATTAAAATTTAATTCGTATAAATAATTCGTATAAATAATTCGTATAAAAATATACCCCTGGTTAAATGGTTAACGATTGACTCGGACCTAAAGTGACGACAAAGAGAATGATCGTGATTCAGGTTTCTAAGACGTCGCGAATGAGGTCTTCCTTGAGAGTTCCCGTGAAAAATATCTCGTACGCGGGACTCTGTCGGCGATACCTTTCAATTTAACCCTGACATACTTCAAATTACCGAGCACCGGTTATAAACTATATCAATGTTTTCCACGACAGTTGGATTTATTCGCTTTAGCCTAACACGACGGTGAAACGACCGATGTTATTTCGGTGCCTCGAGTTAACTTATAGGCGTGCGTACGTTCTCACCGTTTCCTTATTTCCGTGCTCCTGTGTGCGTGCGCACACGTTAAACTATAAACGGACACTAAAGAAAGACTTTCCAGTCGTACATACATTACAGTTCGAAACAATTGTCTCGATTTCTCCGGTAATAAGGTGATTTCCAGCGTCCCTTTCTAATTCCTAATAGATTACTTCCTCGCTGAACCTTGGCTATTGTTTCAGTTAAACGGTTCGAATGCTATGGCGTTCGATGATTGACGAGTGAAAAATATTTTCGTTCATTTCACAGTCAAATTATCCGAACGAGGAGATTCGCAATTATATTCTGCTTTCGGTTTCTCGACGTTCTGCTAGTGTATTACCAACTTTGATAGTGCGGTTATATAGGTTGAAATAGTTTCGTTAGTTTGCTTAAAAAATACGAGGGTCAGGATCCTGCGGATCTGCACCTTATAGCACCAGAGTGAAATATGTTGTTTGTTTGACGTTTGTTAAAAAATAAACAGATACGGACTTTGAACCCGTGTAGGTCTGTTAGTTCAAATCAGGGTGAAATACAAACCCACATTTGCGCCATCTATTCACGACAGATTAGAAAGTTCAGACCCTCCCGATTGGTTGGAAATAAGACCGCCAGTAGGAGTGAATTACATACCTTGCAATCCATTGTATAATCAAAGCGCGAATATCAGTCAATGCACTCGCTAATTTCGCCACTGTAAAGATAGTAGTCGCTATCTCTGAATTCTTAAACTATATTTCACAGTTTGATTTACAGTACATTTGCACTAAAATCCGTAGTATACATCCATTAGTCTATATTCGCCACAATTTCAACCGCAACGCATATCCCTAATGTCGAAATCTGCGATCACTCGATTAGAATTGGCGCCAGATCGACGCCAACGCCATCTACGTTACAATTCGACCGTATATTCAGCGCGAAATCGTCGTTCCGTTGCTTTCACGAACGTATTACGTGGTTCGTTGTAGTTTTTACGTGGGTGAGAGCCAACAACGAATTGTTGTCGCACGGCGTTCCCTTTATCTCATCGTGCTGGATACGTTGCTGTAACAACACGCTGCACCGGATCGGGTGATATTTATGTAACGGTCAAAGGGGTTAAGCGTTCTGGGAAAGTTTCCAGAGCAACGATTGGCCGGCGGCTTCCGTGATTTCGTCATCCGCCAATCAACGCCCTGAAACAACTTTCTCCGAATCCTGACAAAGCGCGGGCCTTTCTTCGCGTGCTCGCGAATCTCTCTATCCGCTGAAAAATGCATCATCCGCGGATTTATTGCGCGTCAAAAGCAACGTGATGACGCAAGGATTACAACAATTCGCCGGTACGAAGGCAGATTTCGATATTGAAATTGCCGGATATGGGCGTAACGCTTCGAGTAACTTGCGTTTTATTGTGCAAACGTTGGCAGCACTGTTTGGGGAATTTCATTTGAAACGCGAGAATTCGTCCTTTTCGCGCCGGAGTCGATTCTTCGAGAATCAGACGCGGCTAGATTAAGAAATAATTATTTGGATTTATTTTGCAATTTTTAATTTGAGATTCATTTCAAGTGAAACTTTCTATCGGTCGTTGGAGTAAATTTAACCAAACGAAACGCGTAACAACAAAACAACACCGAGTGCGTAGATCCGCCATTTTGAATTTCTACATTTTTCATTCAGATTTGAAATCAGCTACCCCAAAAACCCATATAAATCGTTCGAAAGGAGAAATAGATATGCTTGTTGTATCTCTTCTGAAAGACTTAGAGGGGTTTTCCTTCCAGGAAATACTAGAATGTTTACTAGTATTTCTTAGAATTGCATACGCATTTGTAGGGGTTGATGTAGGTCTGGGTCCACTGGGTACCTCTGGGTCTATCGGTTAAATAGGAAACTGTAAAATGTCGTAACTCAGCGTAGCGATTCGATTCTAACAAAATGCAAATCGAAGGGCGAAATTTCTACTACTTAATAGATAGTTATAGAATGTTAAACAAAATTTAAGTAAACTACGAAATATCGATCAGGTACAACACAATTCCCATGTGTTACTTTTCATGAAAAGTACCTATTAGTCGATGGGTATTTGATGAAAATTACTTTTTGATGAATCGAATCTATCGAGACTGTCGAAAGTCGCTTTCTTTTTTTGTGCCATGGACCTCTTTGAATTCTGTTGTTTTACACAGAATAATTTTGATTGTGTTTGAAAGAACGTTTCGTTCGGTTCGTTCTGATTTACTTCGCAGAACAAAAGATGAATATTTTAGCTGCGGATATTACGCCACCACTGAATGACTGATAAATTACTTCCGTCATATTTCGAGATATTATTCGGAAGCACGCCTGATGTAACTTACGCAAACGCGATTGTCCCAGCCGGCTTAGAATTAAATTATTTTCATCAAAGCAAATCGTCCAACATCTCGTCTTTATTATACAATAACTGACAGAGATGGCGAAAAACCTTTTATTTAAAATCTCATTTCGAGCAACAAAATTAAAGAATTATAATAATATTTTATCTCGAAAGAATAAAACTCGCTACGCTCTCTTTTTAATCGTTATTATTTAAATACAATTTTACCCATTTCTGGCAAACGAGCGAGTTTCATAATTGACGTTAGGTTCAAGACGAGCAGTTCAGCCGAACCTCGTCATTTTTCCACTTGCATTAGCATAAATTGAATGCAGCACAAACGGCACAATCGCGATAAATAAATAAACAAATAAATATACAAATAGAAATAAAATAACGAAGGTCAATGAAATTTCGCTTGCCTCGCAAATTTTCTTAACGATGTCAGCAACACGTAGGAATTCGATTCGTATTTAATAACAACGCAATGTATTCCATCCGCGCCTTAGTTGACACAAAAGATAAAGTATGGAAGCGGCTTCTTTGGCGTTACGAACATCACGTCCAAAAACTGTTAACGTGTCAACAAAGGTTTCGTAATTGCTTCGCGAGTTGCATTATACCAGCGATACATCCGACAAGGTATTCGTAATCTTCGTATATTAAGTTCAGCCGCACGTTTCAATTGATACGATCGTTTCTAACAGCGTAAATTTTAACGAATTTTCACTTTGAACAGGAAGAAATATATTAAATGTATAATTATATTAGAAGAGATCATAAAGACAGATGAAACTATAAAGGAAAAAAAAAAAACATATTTATAAGAAATATAATTAAAGACAAGTGAACGATATATTAATTTTCGTGGACGTAAGAATGTTACTAGAACGATCGGGAGGTAGAATTTTCAAAAGTAATACGCATTTCACGTGGAACTGTAACGTGACACCAATAGCTGAGGTTTGAGGATGCGTCCAAGCATGAGCCAAGCATCGAATCGAGCCACCTAAAGCCACACTTCCACTCGTACGTGTTATTCTTTTAATGACGTATACAAATATGGGAAACATACGTCAAATAAATACACATACAAAACGAAATGTTAATATTAATATTCGCATATTGATTTATAAAATATATTTTATATTCGTCTTGCGTATGTTTTCCATATTAGCATCACGAATGCGTTAAATCTGTACATTGTAGTCGTATTTACGTAACGTGCTGCTGGAGAACTTATTTATGCTGATACAAAGATCATCGGAAATTTTTTAAATATGCGCGTTTTTACGTGCAGTAGTGTGGCTTTAGGTGGCTTTA
Source organism: Hylaeus anthracinus (assembly GCF_026225885.1). NCBI lineage: Eukaryota > Metazoa > Arthropoda > Insecta > Hymenoptera > Colletidae > Hylaeus > Hylaeus anthracinus. The sequence goes on along the minus strand of NW_026534344.1, from coordinate 4,427,318 downwards.
GGTGACTCTACGCGCGATTCGACCCTATCGGCCCTGCTGTTTTCCAATTGAATTCTATTCGTTCCTCTTTTAAAAATTATGTAAACTAAAATTGTATTAAACTAGGATTGCTTATGAATTAAAGACCGTATTCAGATAAAAAGGTACAATTTTCCCCAACGCAAACGGCGTTCATTTTCTTTAACATATAATCCTGCGTGTCTCGTAATTTGACCAACGGCAAGCGGATATATTACGTACTACGACTATCGAAGAAATTTGTCTAAATTAAATGACAGGTTAGATTTCTCCAAATAGATGTTTCATTATAAATTTACAAATTTCTTCGATAGATATTAAGGGGAACGAATACTTTATGGGACTGACTGTGTATGTTCCACTAGGGTTGAAAGAGTCAAGTCTGAACCGGCGTAAAACCCTTTCGCGACGTTTCCCGTTTATGCATCGGCATATCGTAGGTAATAATTACTAAATCGTCGCAGCATTGTTCCAGAATTGGACTATGATCCTTATATAATGACAATGCCAGGCATATATCGTCCAGTTGCATAATCTGTTTGCTCTTCTCTTGCGTTCGTTGCGAATATTCCGACTAACGATCGTTTTGCCGCAGATGAGGACGTTTAGAAGAAATACTATGAAAACTTGATAATTAGACGAGAATTTACGAAACATATTTTGGGAAATAATAAAAGAACAATTTTTTTTTTCGTATATATGTTTTATCCAACGTCTTATGCAACGGTTTGTAATATACACATAATTTAACCATCGGTTTATTTGCAATCATAAAATCTAGATGCTTAATTCTCAAGTTCGTCCAATGGTATTCTAAAGATTCAATTAAAATTACAAGCGCGGCTATAGAGATCGATGTACGTCACGAACGATATTCCTAGTGTTCCGTTGAATGGCGCGCATTTATATTTGCACGAGAGCTAACTGGAAGGAATGCCCTCGATAATTTCGCTGAGCAGAAGCAAGATTTCTCTTCTGCTTACGTTTACGCTTATTATCGACGGCCATTGTGACCGTCGTTCTTTGTATAGCTTTCCTCGTTCGTATCCAAACGGAAGGAAGTTATCTAAAGCTCTGGAACTCCTGCGGTCGAATCTTACGGTTTTCAGCTTCTTTGTGACCGGCAGCAGATGTTATTTCCGTTCATATACGTGCACACGCATGTGCCACACGTGTTCCCGACAAATTTCCAACGTGACGGAAATCATCTAGGAAAACTGCGAATGGGAAATGTATTCTTAGACCTCTTCGAACGGATTTACGAAACATTTCGAAACGTGTAGAGTCCTACTACTCGATTTTTAATCGGAAACCAAGTTTTCGGTGCATTATTATTCTTTTAGGTAGCATTCGCTATTAGTATACGTCATATTTTCAATTTTTATGATATTTTGTTTATTATGATTTCGGTCGTTAGGTAAAAATAGGAAAAACGTTATATTATTATTAGGTGTGGAGATTTTTACTGATCTCCATTACTTAGTCTTTCGTAAGAAGTATTTCTTTAGAATTCGATCTCTATTTCGCAACTGATAAGGCGAAGGAAGGTGACGTACTCGTAGGTAGCGGAGTGGGCTTAATTTGACCCCGATTGAAAAATTAAAATAATACATAACTGTACATCGATGCTAGATCTCCACGCTCCGAAGCTACTGAATTACAAAAGCAACGTTGCTGTGATCGAATCGTCGTTACCAACACACACCAACTGCCTTTGATGTAAACGATCTACCAAACTTACGATCTTGTAGTGCAAAATGACCACACTTGTTCCTCAATTTAATTAAATTCAGTCGAATGATTCACCTTAGACGCATACAAAATCGTTAAATATTCAGAGTATGCTATGAAATTGAGAGGATACAGGAAAAATTAATTTTTTAATACAGAATGGCCACACTGGCTCCGTAACCAACCAGTTTAAAAATCCATCAAGACCACCAGCAACGGACGAACGCTGATTCAGGATTTTCGGCGTGAAAACAATTTACGCGAGTCGTGTTATCGAAGGAGAACGCGTGTTGATTAAAGGTTACCCGATTCACCGACTCGGAATCGCACCAGGATACGTGATCGAAGCGATAAATTAATCATTCGAAGGCGAGGCTGAGTACCAGCCGTCGATGAATGCGCGAATAAAAGCGCGACAGCACGTGCGCCAGCGAACAGCGCAGTCGACTGCTGCTCGACAGACCGTTCCGACCGTCTTTCTGTCGTTCGACCTTTTCCACCATCGGAAAAAAAATACTAGCCCATCCACCTCGAAATGCCACGAGCGTTTCTCGCGAATGACAGAATCTTCTCATAGGCAGAGAAATTCTCGAGGTGCAGAGATATTGGCTCATTGGCGGATCTCACGGTTAAGTGACACTTCGCCAAGTCGCGTTTCAAATTTTATCGAGATTCGATTCATTCGTAACATCATTATAATATACTCGACCAAGTTTCTGATCAAGGATGAAATGAGATCACTGCGAGCCAACGTGTTCCATTTTCCTTTCATTTTCGTTAAAGGATATTTTCCAACAAATTGAAATTCGACGAATTACGTTCGAGGTTGAGGGAATCGAATTATTTCTCCCTCCCTCCCCCCCTCCTCCTCCCCCACTCTCGATGTTGTTGTTGCACAATTAATAGCGCACGGATCAATTTGACACGCGAGGTCACTCATCGATGCAAACAGGAATGCCGATGATGGACAGTTCTATGCTAACGTTGGATCGAAGATCACAAAATTGGAAAAGATTCTTGAAAAGAAATCGATTATCTAGTACACGATTGAAATTTTATTCAAAATGCAGTCATATTTAACGCTAGCAAAAAAAACAACTCGTGAAAGGTACTTGTTCTCTACTAATTATACTATAATGCATACAGGTACATCTCTGATGTCAGTTGATAGCATAATAATTAATAGTCAAGTTTTAACATGTCGCGTGTTCAATAAAAATTACACTGTAAATTGCACAACTGCCTGTTCGATTATACTCGAAATTACACAATCGGTAACTGAATGAACGTAGCAAATGAATCGACTTGGAATTTCTATTCGTCGTCTATTATTCAAATAAAAATTGTCTGTCTATCGTGGAAGTTTTTTTTCCTCGTTCGTCGGTGAATTGAAATTGGTGTCATCAAGGATGACCAACTGAAAATGAAAATATTTACGATAATGACGTGAGATCTCATTAGGTAACAGGCACGTGTCGACTCCCGCTCAAAACTTCGGTTTCCTCCTCCTGGTAGCCTTGATCTTTATGTAAATTGCTCCTTGTGGTGGTTTCCACATCTGCGATGTGCAACTGCAGGACTCGAACAAAGACACAATTATTAACAATAACTCGAGTATTCTTTTTACGTAGCAAAAGTTTACTGACACAAACATTTCTTTCTATTAATATAATTATTATTACCCTGCATGGCTAAACGTTTGTTTGGGAAAATTATACAAATTTATTACGTTTGAATTTGGCGCGGCGCGCCAATAAACGAGAATCGCTCTACGCCTATTGCGAACCCAGTCGCGGCCCAGCTTTCGGCGAATATACACGTGTTTCACGCAATATACATATATATATATATATATATATATATACTGTTCTTTCTTTGTACCAAAAATCATTATATATTATTACTCAACGTTTAATAAAATAATATAACACAAATGTTACTTGAATTTTTGAGATTCTTGGTACCATTTGTAGATACGTAATTTTTTTTGCGATTTTTACGTTAAAACGTAACTCTGAAGGGAAACCCCACACCCTCATTTTCAAACTGGAAATTACGAAACACCTGCGCGAGGACAGTATCGCGCTCGTGCTATCAGTGTCGCTATTAGGGTGAGCCGAGAGCGAACACGTTTCGAAACCTGTTCCGAACGCGCAACAAAGACGCGTCGATAAAGCAGGAAACATCATAGAAGTTTCACGAACGCGATCGAGAATGTTGGCCTTTCCCTGAAACTGGAGACAAGGATTTCCGGCGAAAATGCTTTTGTCTTCGCGATTCGCACCGAAAATAACGACGCGATGCAGCACGAGATCAAAGCCCTCCAACGTTTGTGTCGTCGCCTCTTCTCTCCCACCTTTCCCTGTGGGCGCTCTCTCTCTCTCTCTCTCTCTCTCTCTCTCTCTCTCTCTCTCTCTC
>NW_026534344.1:4421317-4423141 GCF_026225885.1 Hylaeus anthracinus | reverse complement strand
TCTCCAACTAAACCCTGAAGAGAAGAAAAAAAAAAAAGTAGGAATTTCTCCCACGATTCTCCTCGCGAGTCGACCTCGGACACACGCTCTTGTTTACGTGTCGCAGGCTCCGGCGGTCTCGAGACTCTCTCGAATCCTCGTTCCCATCCTCCTTCTCCGTCGTTGTCCTGATTTTAGTGAAGTGTTGCGATCGGCATCCGGCGGCCTGCTCGTTTTTTGTCCTCCTTACACCCGCGCCCGTTCACCCGACTCTTTGTCACTCGTAAAGGTGCGTCTAGATCGGTTGAACGTGTGACTTCTTCGATAGAACTTATTGTTAGACGAGTGAATTTCCACGATGAATGAATTTCTTAGCTAGACACACTATTGGCCATTAATTTCAATACACCGTCGCACCTCTTAACTTTTCCAAAGAAAGACGAACGCAGTTAATGGTTGCGATACATATACGAACGAGTTGAACTACTATGTCTGTAGTACGTCTGTATTTATTCGAATAATATCAGCATATAGTTTTCGTAAAATGCTCGACGTTAGTAGCTATCAATAACCATCGTAATCGTCTATTCAGTTGAAAAACCTGCCAATGAAATCAAATATGATTACTCCACTTCGATAAGTATGAATTTATTACAAAATAGCTTTTTCTCTTCTCCTTGAAGAATCACAAACACGGGAGCGTAACAAATGACTAGCCATACAGACACCGTCTTCGATTCAATTCAAAAATATTTCACGTGGTTCTAAATTGAATAATACACGAAACAATCGTATATAATTTATTACATGTAAGAACTATACATAAAAATTTGAAAATAGCCATTTCACTGGTCGTGGTAGATTTAGTGTTAAAGTGTGGTTCGGATAGTTCGCGGTGTACCAAGCGAGGAGAACGCGGCTATTATACGTCGACGACCATGAGAGGTCCATTTTATCTCGTACAAGGATTCTTCGCTCGATATTATTCGCCTCCACCTCGACACGCATCACCGGTATTAGTCGCCGCCTCGGTTTCATATAAATGGGGAAATAGCCTTTAGGCTAGTCCCCATGAATATGCGAGCGATTTCGAAACGATCGTGACTTTGTACACACACGTGACCAAAACGGCACAAAAAATTTATTCGAGTGAAACTTGGCGCCTTCGTTTCTTTCGTCCGCGGCTCTTTAATTAAAGTCGCGACAGCATTCTATCCTTTCAACCTTCATTGATCGATCGTGGGTATCTTTCTTCTCTCGTTATACGAGAAAGCCCTTTTATTTTTATTTCAAAAGTAAAAATATATAAAAAGATATCGTATAACGAACTGTGTTCGTAGACCACGTTCGTAGAATAATAGTGTACATTTATGCAACTCGTACGTTTCACATTGCAGATTATTTGATTTTCCACGTGAATATCGTAAGATATTGTCACGGGTAGATCGTCGTCGCGAGAGATTTCAAGACTGAATTGTTCGACGTTTCGTCCGAAGGTCAGGTTGTGTCGCTACCAATACTTAATTCGACGAAAAGAAAAATGAAAGTGTTCTTTTCAGAATTTTTGTTTGAGAACCGGTTTGGTTTTTGTTGTTGTTATCTCCGCAAGAACAGTATACGTACTTCTCTGTACGCTGAATCAGTAGTCCCTTGAATCCTACTTCTGCATTTCCAAGAGTGACATTGACCCACTTACGGTTACATTTTTAAAGAAAACCTTATGGTACGGTCGCAGGAGCGCCGTCATCGTTATTAACGGATTCTAGTAGATCAGTTACGCATGTTCACACCACCAAAGAGAGAGAGAGAGAGAGAGAGAGAGAGAGAGAGAGAGAGAGAGAGAGA
>NW_026534344.1:4367014-4421307 GCF_026225885.1 Hylaeus anthracinus | reverse complement strand
AGAGAGAGAGAGAGAGAGAGAGAGAGAGAGAGAGAGAGAGAGAGAGAAATACATTCACCGTGGAAGAAACGTCGAATAAAAAGAAATGCTTCAATAAATATTAGATTGTCACGAAAGTTTCTTTCGCGAGTTGCACTCAATTATTTTGATGTGGTCGTGTTTCTATAAATAGACGATCTAATTTCGTAGATATTCATGTTTTAACAGTAACGGAGCAAAATGAATCGTGCACAATTCAGTAATGTAAACATAAAACATAAAATATCGTGCATGTATTACTTATTAATAAAGCGAATGAAACTTTTGGGAGAACCTGATACTATTAAGAGATGAGGACCGGTTCATCTCAACCTTTATCGAAGCTACTCAGTCGTCTAACAATTGTCGAAAGACAATTTTCAATGGAAAAGATGCGGATAAGTAGTCTCAATATTCCTTACCGCTTCAACAACAACAAATTCTAGGTAATCGACTATCTTTTAGTAGTTCGGACCAGAACAACCCCCTTAATAAACGGGAATTTAACGCGCCTCGTATTCGGGGGTTCCCCGCTAGGCGTCGATGCGGTTCGCACCCGTGGAAGGCTCGTTTCGCCGTTGCATCCTCTTCTAAACACGCCATCGAACGAATCACGGACGCCGACGAGCCTTTCTTTTCCTTTCTTTCTCTCACGCCGGTCGCGCAAGCTGTGTGTTAGGGGCTTTTGTTGCGTGCCCGAGTAGGCTCTAGTTGACGAAATATTGACATCCGAGAATAGAAACCCGTTGCGGGCTTTACACAAGGGGCCTAACCCGCCCCCCAGTCTCTGTTCGGAGGGGAAGACAGAAGGGGAGATGGAATATACGGTCAGGGTAAGGGTGAACAGAGACGCTCGAAAGGGAAAAGGCATACACGTTTCGACGTGGGTCTCCATTTCTCTCTATCTCTCTTTCTCTCTTCGTCTCGCTTCGGTATTTTTCTCGCATAGAGTTGCATTCAACACGAATTTAAAGGGGGTGGGACTCGGATGACGTCAACCTTCGAAATGCTCCCCGTACGTGCTATATCTGGACGTAAGTACGTTACGTGTATACATATGTACAGGGTGTCTCGGAAATCTAATACGGGACGATGACTGGGATGATTTCTAAGAGGGGATCGCCAGAGAAATTATTCGTGATCGTGGGCCACTGGATGCAGACTTATTAGCACCGGATGTTAATTGGTCTGGGGTTGGCGATTTATTTTCTGGAGTATTTTTGAAAGGGTAACGATTGTTGTTATTACCGCGAGGAAATACGGTCATTTCCACGTGCAAAAGTAACTTTTCTTCTAAGCTTCCGAATAGCAACTAAATAAAAAGAACGAACAAATAATAAAACAGTGAAGCTTCCACTATTAATTTCACGGCGGATCCGCCCGTGATCGCGACGCGTTAACGATCGTTTGTTTATTGTCTGCGAGAACGTGTATCTTTTTACGAATTTCACGCGGACGCGCACGTTATTGATTTTGCGATAATGTTAATTATAATCGACTACGTGTACGCCATTCATTTACACTTCCATATCGAGATAACAGAATCCTGGAACTCGCAGTGTTTGTTGTAAATGGAATTTTTGGTATCAAACAGCCTCGCGTGTTTTTATCCGAGGAGATCTATAGAATTTTTAGAAGGGAACTGCCTCGCATACGATATATTCCGAAGGATCCTAAATCAACAAACATCTCTTCCTTGGAAAAATACATTATCTCGTAACCTCGTCTCTTGGTCACCGTAAACATGTTAGAAAAAGAATCTGTTGATTCGTGTTTCTTAACATTTTCTGCTACGATATTTAATATCCGTCTTCGTAAAGTTTGCGATTGAATCATCGAACGCGAAGAACGGAAGCTAATTGAAATTGTCAATAAAATGTAGAAAAAAATGTTTAATAAAACTCAGTCACATGCTTGGGAGGTATCCAGCGCGTCATTAATATGCACGAGCGAAGAAAAAACTGATTTATTTAGTCGACCCTCTTCCGATATACATATAAATAGCTAGAAGAAAAAGGAAGCGGGGCCTTATTATTACGAGCATACAAATACATATATAAGTAGCGTTACGTATATAAATACCTGTAAAAATTCTAAAGGAAGTCGTGCAGTCGATAACTAATACATTATCGTATCCTAGAAATAAATAAATGTAAATTTAAAACCAGTTCACTTCTGCAAAGGACTCGAGAAGTAGCTAACTCAAGATCTGGAACTTTGTTTCCTCTCTTCGAGAGATCAAAGATTGGCAATCTATCCGTAGCTGGTTTTGTCACGTTATGGCAAAAAAAGAAAGATTATTTACTCGCTTTTTACACTGTGTTCTCTGTGACCCAACGCTTATACAAGAGATACATTTCGAGGCTTGCAATAAAATTATACGACGCGACGGAATTGCTCGTACGTTAAAAAGAGTTTCTCGCGACGGTTTCATCACTACAGTCCAAATGTGTCCGTTTGCTAACACCCTATATACCAAGAGACACACATACGCGTGATTGTGGTGGCACGAGAGGACGTGTTCCACTACTACAGACGCATTGAATTCGACCGAGAGGCTATTATTCGAAATTTGTTTTTGTTCGATGCGCCATAATCGCGTCTCGAGGACACCACGCTCGGCGAGAGGCTCTCCTTCCTCCTGGCGAACAGACGAGGTCCTCTTGGTCCCTCTTCCGTTGACTTTGAAAATCGTTGCGATCGAAAAGAGTCCCGAAAAAATTATTTAGCAAATGATTAACGAGACATTTATACTTCTTTCTCTACTCTGAACACTTTTTCCATCTTTGTTTCCAAGATGAAACGTTGTTACTAATTGTAACGAACGAAGATGGACTCGCACTAGCGCTCGAAAGCGCGCGCTAATATAATCGATTTGAATTGGAGATGTGCAAAATTCTTATCCGAATAACTACTTGAAATATCGAGCAACAGGTAAACAACTTTTAGTAAAGGCTTACCTGAACAAACATACGCTTCAAGGTTAGGTTAATGATACATACAGTATCTCTATGAAACGTGTACTTATTTTTGTTACTACCCATTCATTCTTTTTTTCTTTCATTCGCATCGAATTACTCGATATGCGCGTCCTTAAAATTAGTACAGTAAATACGAAATATTATTAAATAAAAGGAACCAGATGTTTCTGTAGCCACTGATGAATTTCTCTAATTATCGTTACTAATCAAACAAACCTTGCGAATAAATTTCTACATTGAGATCTTCGTTGTTTTCCCATTATTGTTAGTATAGAGTTTTGCTCAGCTCTTAACTTGTTCGAAATGAACGAGATGCTTCTGCTTTTGCGCAGTTTTATAGAATTTCCACGAACATGCGCAAGAATCACGACGTTGCTGCACGTGGTAACGCGATATCGCGAAGGATACGGTACGATACACGCGGTGCACTCTTTCACGTGGCTCTCGCCGTGTTTCGAACATAACATAGAACAATGGTCATCGTATACCCTTGTTCGCGACTTCTTTCACGTTTCTGAGCAATTTCCCCTCGTGTCCCATCGGTGCTCTAACTTTAATTCCCGTACAATGCCGCCCGTCTATTACGTAGCGTTCAACTTCCTCGTCTTTGTGATATCAGTGTAAATACTTTATAAACAACTTTGGTTCTTGTACGGGACGCAATGGGCGTGTTTCAAACGCAACTCCTCGCGGTTAGCAAGTCGTCTACTTTCTAAAAGACGGCGCCTGGTTGTCCAAAGTGAAATGATTTCGCGACGCGAACCATCGAAGGGAAGATTTTTATTTTATTTCTTAAAAATCGTAGAAGGTATCTTCTTGAATATTTCTATTCCTGGGAATTATTTAATAATGATCATTGCGAGCGGAATCACACAATAATCTTTACCTAATTTTCATTTTAGAATACCGTTAAGAATTTGTATTCAAAAGCAATTCACGGATCCTTTCTTCAGGAATATGTACATGAAAATTATATTAATAAAAGTAGGTGAATAGATAGACGATAAGACAACGACTCCCTATGAAAGTTACCAAAATCAACCGTTCAAATACTCGGTCACCCCTCCGAAAAAATGAGAGTTTCCCCGCCGATGAGGGAAAAGTGAAGGTTCATCCAAGGTGAAGAGGTTAAAAAGAAACAAGCGAAAAAGCACCAAGTGTGTCGATGAATTCCTTCATTGTTGATTCACCTCTCGAACCCGTGATCCCCGTTTGCAGGGAGGGTCGAAGATGGCGGAGGTCGTCGAGATTTCCCTGCAAATATGTCGAACAAGTCGAAAACGATCGAGAGGCTCGGTTCATGGGACGCAATTGCACCAACGAGCGGTGTTTGTAGCAGAACGGTATTATAAGCGCAGCCACGGTGTGTGAATAGCGAGCACGTGCATTTCCCACAGAAAACCAATAGGGGCCTTGGCCAGCTGGGAATATGAACGGTGGCGCAGGGTTCGGTCTGTCTTTCGATCTTTTGGGGTACGAGCGTCTCGAACGGGGACAGAAACGAGAATACTACTCGAACGAACAATATTCCAGCCTGGATATATCGATAGAAAGCCGCCACAAAGCGTTCCTCTTCCTTCTCCTTCCTGGGTTTGGTAGGTATTTTAATTCTAGGCACGATCAAGGCGATGGTAGATCGATCGTTTCATCGATTCAGGGCTAAATCGATGGGCAAAGTTTACTGTAATCGATGAATTTCACACGTTACTCCATTTTTAACCTACTTTAACTAAACCTACCATGTTGTCAAATTTGTATGCAGTTTCTTACGCATACATTCTATCAAAGAAATACTTTCGCAGAACAAACAAAAATTATTTTTCTCCTGGTCGGTAAAGTATTTTTTGAACGCAACCAGAATAAACGTCAAGTTCGAAAAACAATAACAAGTAACTTAATGCTTTAATCTTCCAAGGATTATTGCCTCCCGATTGGACTAACGAGTCGTCGATAATTTTAATTAAATTGTCTGGGAACTCTGTATTCGTTTGTTATTTGTTTCTTTCATTTTTTATTTATTTTATTTTTGTTTTTTTTTGTTTTTGTTTTTGTTTTTGTTTTTGTTTTTTGTTTTTACAACTCTGATAAGAATTTTACGCGTCGACCGAAACGACTCCAGATTGCTCGACGAGTGTAACACGGTTGGCGACGGAATTGCGGCGTATTTTCTTTCGCTTTTTACCAATTTCTGTTCGCGATTCCCTCGAACTAGCGATGCTTTGAAATTCACAGGAATTTTAATCAGCTGATTTCCTTGTAAACGCGGGTCGGGTAATTTCGTCGATAAGTTAAAAATAAAAATTGACCGCGCACGTTGGTATTTGGACAATGAATATTAACAATCGTCGGTTAGAGTATGGTTGGAACAGTTGCCACGTAGCGCGCGATTTAAGCTGACGACCTTCTCAAATAATTCAGCAGTCATGAATAACTGTTGTATATTATTGCTGCACTGCAGAAAATAGAGAACGTTGCGATACAATCGATTACTCGTACGGAACCGTTCGAACACGAATCTGACCTATAAAGCGATATCTATATCACCCTGGCGTCTATGTTTGCTCGATTACTGCGACTGTAGCGAATGGTATTATTAATGTAGGTGTTCATCATTATCCAAACATTACAGTCGGAACAAATTCTGACGGATGAGGATGGAAAGGACACTCGAAGCGATCTTAAAAATTAATTAAAATCGTAGCAGATCGACGTTTTCACGAAATTATACTTCAATTTTAATTTACGTAATTGTTTAAGATGTCACTAGAACCATCTAGTTAAGTATAGTCGATGGGTAGTTAGTTGTTCATGAAACGAACGAAACTTTTGAAAAGCAACCTATTATAAGAAGAAAATTATAACTTCATAAATATCTTCACGAGTATGTCTGGCACTGACAAGTGTTAAAATGGAACCTTCTTCTTGTTTTAGCACCCTGGTTGTCGGTGAATCGTTCGTACCGCGCGACACGCGATCGTCGTCGTTTTCCACGAGGTTGGTAACAAGAACACCATCAACAACGGCGGCAATCGGCGTCGGGGTGCAGCCCGTGTTATCATCCGGCTATCATAGCACGGTGCCACCCCAGAACGGGGGTGGTGGTTCGACATTTAGTGCCGCGGCGATGGTGGCAGCTGCCACCGCTACGGCCACCGCCACTGCCAGCGTGGTGGCCATGCAGGACCGCCAAGACATCCCCTCGCAATTCAATCAGGTATGATATTCCACTCTCATCCCTTAACCCAAGCAACGTTAAATGAATTTTGTGGGAGGCGGTGAAGATGACTAGAGGACTCATTAGAGGGACTCATCGATAAGACTTTTCCAGTCAAAGAGGGGAGCGTTTGCGATGGGATTAATAGAGAGAAATTTTTGTCATCTAGGTAGCTGTATTAATAGTTATACAATTCAATAAACATCCTCACTTCCACGTCCACTTCTCTGCTTCATATCTCTGTATACCGTAAGCTTAGATTGAAACGAATAAAATAGAGACGAAATGATGGCATTGGTTACAGATGCAGAGCCAACATGGAATACCCCACCAAACGTACAACGCAGGGTACGCCCAAAGAGGACCAATGGCCGGAATGGGGCCAGTCGGGATGAGCAATTTCAATAGCATGGGCACGATGAGCCCGATGCACTCTATGAATTCCATGAATTCGATGAACAGTATGAATGGCATGAACTCGATGAATCCTATGTCGATGGGAGGTATGAACGGTATGAGTGGTATGAACGCGATGACCCCCATGAACTCCATGAGCACCATGGGTAATATGGGCATGAACAATATGATGGGACCTAACAACATGCAGATGAACAAGATGAGCATGCAGGTACGTTGATCATCGAATTTCCTCTTTATCCTCATTTGATACCTCTTTGGGCTTCTTGGGGATCTCCGAGAGATCTTGACTCGATTACCTAGACACTTCCGCCTTAGTATTACTAAATCGTGCTCTGATTATGAGAAAAGAAAGAAAGAGAGGAACATCGTTCATTTAAAAAGAAATTTATTGTTCATATTTTTTTTTTTGTACACGCGAATATAGTCGTCATGACATAAAATACTGCCACTTCTTCACGACGAATGTAGTCGTCAAACACATCCCATCTCTCCACTAATTAACTCCAAGGGAAGATGTGCTAATGTCTTCTTCCCCTTTCCAGGCTCAGCCACACCAAGGATATCCAAGGAGACTAGCGCCTTACCCAACCCCCGCGATGCACATGGCGCAAAAGAGGCAACAGAGCCCGTACGCTGGCCCAAATCCGGCCGCGATGCAGCCTGCGTTCAACAGCATGTCGACGTCGCAATATCCGACCAACTATCCAGCGGCAGCGAGGCCGAACTTCCAGCCTCAGTACCAGCCCATGCAGAGTATGAATCCCACCGCAGCTGGTTTCGGGCCTAACACGATGATACGAACTACCACTATGAGGCAAACGGCGCCGTCGTATAACACCGCCAACCAAGCAGCGGCCAACCAATACTACGGTAGTAACGGTATACCGGTCAGCATGGGACCCACCACGGTTGGCAATCAATTCCTGGGTCACCAACCGAACTCAGGATACGCAGGCGGAGCGTCCTCCTACGGGGCACCCGCTGCTACCACCAGCCAGTATCAACAGGACGTGGCGTCGATGAGGACAACGGGGGCGACGAGTCTGAGTTACCAGCACAGTCCTATTCCTGGCAATCCAACTCCCCCGTTAACTCCAGCCACCAGCATGCCCCCTTACATCAGTCCCAATCCAGACATCAAGCCAAACTTTAACGAGATGAAGTCGGCTGTTAATATTCAAAGTAAGTATGTTTGGAATTCGATGGGTTGCCAAGGCTGAGCTGCACTATCGAATAATTTCACTTCGATGTTCTGACCATTGTTACGTTAATTGAAAATTTGTAAATGCTCAAGCCATGTCTTTTTATAATAGAAAGTCGATAGTATGCGTTCAGAGCCTAATGGTTAATAACAGCCAATCTTATATGTTAAAGCATAATAGAGATACTGAGACTGCGCATTGACTTAACACTGTTCTATTGTTATTTACAGAGGACGATGAGTTGAGATTAACATTCCCTGTGAGGGATGGCATCATTCTTGCACCCTTCCGCTTAGAGCATAATCTGGCTGTAAGCAACCACGTGTTCCAACTCAAGTCCACGGTGCATCAAACGTTAATGTGGCGGTCCGACCTGGAACTGCAGCTTAAGTGTTTCCACCACGAAGACAGGCAAATGAACACAAATTGGCCAGCGAGCGTGCAAGTCTCTGTGAACGCTACTCCGCTGGTTATCGATCGCGGTGAGAATAAAACGTTTCACAAGCCCTTATACCTGAAGGATGTGTGTCAACCAGGAAGGAACACGATACAGATCACCGTGTCAGCTTGTTGTTGCGTAAGTTTTTATTACTAAATCACGAACACGATAGTAATATTTGTTTGCAACTCTAGAGTAGTGTTTTCCAAAGCAAGAGAATTCAAAATAACGAGTAACTAGGATGTTCCAACAGAGATCCTTGATATAAACAGTTTAACTTTGTTAGAGAACTGAACTATTTTTCTTTCAGAAAATTTTCTGTATATTAATATAGACGTGGTTATTTTTGTTTTGTCTTTTACAGTCGCATTTATTCGTGCTGCAATTAGTCCATCGACCAAGCGTACGAAGCGTACTTCATGGATTGTTGCGTAAAAGGCTACTTACGGCAGAGCACTGTATAACCAAGATCAAACGGAATTTCAGTAATACGATTTCCAATAATGGCATACAGTCGGAGAAGGATGTCATAGAACAAACAGCACTTAAGGTGAAGAGAGTTTTTGATAATGGTACCAACCGCTAGAGACCATGTGTCTATTTTTCGAATAGATTTTTTTAAGTACAAATCATTCTCTGTTACAGGTATCCCTAAAATGTCCTATCACTTTTAAACGCATTACACTGCCAGCAAGGGGACACGACTGTAAACACATACAGTGCTTCGATTTAGAGTCGTATCTACAGTTAAATTGTGAGAAAGGATCTTGGAGATGTCCAGTTTGCTCGTAAGTAATTTTTGTGTCAGTTTACAAGCAACTAATAAACCTTGAATATGTTCATCGATACATTGAGTTAATTTGATGTGCACTTTTTATAGGAAACCTGCACAATTGGAAGGTTTAGAGGTCGACCAATATATGTGGGGCATTTTGAACACTTTGAACACTGCAGAGGTCGAGGAGGTCACGATAGACTCAGTCGCGAATTGGAAGCCAGCGAAGAATTTAACCGGTATTAAATCCGAGGAAGAAAGCGACTGCAAGAGAATGACCAAGGCAATGTCACCTGGAAGTATGAATATGCCCACTATGAATAATTGGGACATGAATCAGGCAATGAGCCCATACATACCGCCTGACATGAGCAGCATTGTAAGCGGCTCTATGATGAATAATCCATCGTCTACGTACGGAAATAATAACATTAATCATCGGAATTCGTCGGGAGGATCCTTCGATATTAATTCCGGAACGAATACAAACACGAACAATGATTACACTAACGGAACAGGGCCTCTTTCGCACTTAAACGAATCGGTGAACTCTCTGGATCCTCTCAATGCTATGGAGAAATCACTCAACGATCAGGTAAATTGAAAGCTCAGTGTTGCACTTGTTGATAAATGTTCGGAAGCTCGATACTTGTTCAAAAAAAATAAAAATTTATATTAAAATAGTCAAATAAACAATTACTTGAGATAAATAGAGTAACATTTTTTTTCTATGTATGTTACAGATGCCCCATACACCGCATACACCTCACACTCCTCACACACCTCACACACCAGGTGGCGGAAACAGCGGTCCGCCAAGTGTTCCTCCTGCATCTCAGGAATCTACAGGAAATCACAACACATCTGGTAGTACGAGTACAAACATAAATAACGATTCTGCGGATATACCATCAGACTTAAATTTCGATCCAGCTGCAGTAATAGATGGCGAGGGTACAGGTCAGGAAGCATTGAATGTGAGTATCCAAAAACTTCAAGTATACTTCATATTTTAACCTCAATCAATATACATTTCATGAAATCTTACAGTTTATTCAGTTATAATACTTGTACACGGTAGCATCTTTTTGTTTATAATAGATTGTAAATTGAGAATTAACTTGGATTTAAACTACAATTCTACGTTACTAATATGGGCAATAAATACATAAAATTAAAAAAAAAGATTTATTATATGTTACAGCTCTTGCCAGACAATGTTGTGGATCCAATGGAGCTACTTTCGTATCTAGATCCACCAGATCTGAATACGCCTCCCAGCAGCGGCGCTAGCAGTGGTAACCCCTCATCGAGCGATGATATATTGGCACTCTTCGAGTAAAAGATGGTGGACGTCTTTTAGAGGAATAATCAAATCGCGACCCTGACGTTAAGAAAGAAAAGCGATCGACAGGTTTGCATCTTACTACAAATATGTTTCTAATTGAACGAAAATACTTGTAGCGAGGGATTTCAAAACGTATTGGGGTCACTGTGGGTGCTTTCACCTAATTCAATGGTACAAACAATCTTAGCTCTAATTATAATATTCCTATTGACGAAGTTAGGACATATTACTAGATTTAAAAAAAAAAACGATGACTTTTAATTAATAGCGGAACAAAGCACCACGTAGCGTGCTTGTTTGTAAAGATGTTATTGCACGGATATTATGTTTAGTCCTTGATATTGGGAATCTGATTTCCAATAGAGATGCGTTATAACATTGTGCCGGGCATATGTTCCAGAACTGATCACCGGGTACCACAATTATATTAATTGTGTTCGAACGAAGGTAAATACGAATTTTTTAATATCGAACGTAGAGCAATCTTTTCCATGAAGAGTTTTACATACAGATTAATACTACGAAGATATTTGTTTGATACAGTAAATGTGCGATACGATCGACGAAACTTACATATATTTTATACACCATTACCATTTAACCATTTCTTCATTCCGTAATGGGTTTTTACGTGGACAATATTCGAAGAACGTGCTGCAAGGTGTCGACGACGATAGAGAAATTAATGTTACGCGATAGATAACCTAATACCGTTTTGGTTAATGAATTTTACAAAATCGTATAGCACATTTATAGGATTTTACATTGAAAATACGGGCCTCGAGTCCAATATCTGCACAATACCGAGATAATTTTAGAAACCCTGATCGTTTTTAGTGTACCTTCGAAATGTAAGCGTTCTTAATGGATTTATGATTTTGGAATATTTGCTTGACAAAATGTGCTGTGCTACTTCAAAGGCTTCACTTTGAAATTCTTGCTGCAATATGATCTTTACCTCAATACCGGTCTACTCGCATTCATGGCTATGATGGACCTACATCACAACAGAATTACTACTGTACAGTAACTTTTGTAAATAAGTTTTAATCGAAAATAGGTAAGGCGTTCATCTGTTGTGAATCACCCTGCTTATTGATGGATATAGCGCATATAGTGTTCCTTTCCTTTAGATGATTAGTAACAACAGATGAAAAAAAGAATAATCGAGGGCATATCGGGCTTCACACTGGAGACTACGTAATATTTCATATGGTGTATCTTCTGAGTTTTTGAATCGTTTGCAATGGTGTGCAAACGATTATAATCATGTGTAGCAATGCTCCATACAAATATATTGCTAAAGAATTTGTAGAAAATTGTGCTGCTCATCGAAATAAAACAGAAATTTGTAAGGATCAATTTTGAGATTTTCTCAAAACGCTAACATCTAAATAGTATGAATAAATATTTATTCTAATGTACAAAATCTCCGAAGATACATCAAAACCATTTACATATATAGAGTTTATTTTCACGTTTTGATATAAATAATTTATCATTAACAATTAAATTCACGAGAGAGAAGTTACTGGATTTATTTATTATTTCTATGAAAAGTGAAGAGACACGATACTTGAAGTATAAAAATAATTAAATAAATTTTATAAACATGCAATAAGTATACAGAAAAATAATTTTCCATATTCTATCGATAAACGTACAAAATAAAAATACATTGGATAAAAACAAGAAATATAAATGGTGTGATCATTAACACAAATTCTTAACAACGTGATTTCACGTTTAACGAAAATTCAGACGTTCCAGAATTATTTGTATGATATACTGCCAGAGTGACACCGCCCATGGCCTCCCCTGCTTGCGTAGTAGTTATTACATTTATATCTTTTGTGATTAAAAGAGAAGATATACTTAAAGTGATTCATGTAGATTATACAAATTTTATATTAAAATGTATTTATATTCCAGCGTGCAACACTAGCGCACATTGAAGGATTAGATGCGGTCAAGTTTCTATTCGTATAACTACTATAACATTATTGAGAATAGGATAATAATATTACTTACATATTAAGCACGACTACTGTATATTATCTGTATATATGATAAATAGATTAATAATATAAGAAAAGTGGCAGATACTTATTGGCCAGTTATAATAGTAAAATGATTATCTTAATTATGTCTCAGAACCAAAACATACAGGCGTTGTATGAGAATACTTTAAACTAGAAAGTGTAATATGTAAATGGCTGCAGGATAATAACAGTTCAGATATTGCGCTGTTATTTCTAATAGAATTATTACTTACTTATTAAAGACATAATTATCTAAAAAAAAAGTTTATTCAAACTGTAAGCTTTACTTAGGATTGCCAGGAAGTAGGCCCGTGCAACATCGTTGCGATTGTACATAGGCAATGTCTACCTATACCTACCTAATAATATCCTAAAAATACACAATACACGGTCTTGGTTTACAAGTTGTAGAGTTTTATGAATATCTGTTATAATTGCGCGAGTCTATAATTTTTTCGAGAACACCCTTACGTAAATTACAAAGTTAAAGTGTTTCAAATAAGTAAGAATACTAAATACCAAATCTACTACTATCAATACCGATTAATATTTGACAGTTAAATTATATAAAATACTTTACAAAATAAACCACGTTTATTTTATTAACCATGCAGAATTTTTATACTGGAGAAACGATGATACGTTTAATTTTTGTAAACAAAAAAAGTAATAATGATTTCATTAACGAATAATACAAACGATGTAAAATATATTACACAATGAATATCACGATATTTCTAAAAAATGTGTTTTTGATCAATTTTAATACTAACTCAATAGTAATTCAGATTATTATGAATCTCTACAACTTCATGATTATATACCTATTTATCTATTGTTAGGAGGCCTATGATTTGATCCTACAGTGCGCCATTGAACACTTAAATGATAAAAAAGGTTGTGTGTGTTGTCTTGTCCAAGGCCTGAAGGAGCTGCACTAAGAAAATTAAATATTTTCATGTAACGTGACACATCTGTACCTACTTATGGCAAATTTAACATATTCGATGGATCAAATAAAGCGCAGAGTGTTTAAGTAAATAATAAGCATTCACGGATAATCGATATTTTCATTTTGCTGTTACTTCGATATGAGTTTTAGATAATTGTAAAATTTAATTTTTCACTAAAGTGGACATGGACCAAATTTTAATTATAAACAAATAAAAAGATTTGTCTAAATCAATCAAATTTCGGCAATTTTAAATATCGATTAAATATTTCGTGTATACCGAGTATCCGACGATTGTTTTGGTATAGTTTTGTAAATATAAAAATGTGGTTACCATCTGAAACGTTATTAAAAATAATCAAAATCGAAAATATCGAATAACCGAATAAACTTAGTTTACAATCAAGAGCACAATGTATTGCAGAAAAAGATATTGTCATACATTTTGCTGGACGAGGATTTGAACCTGGAATCTTTTATTTCCAGAGGAATTACTTCAAGCCAATTATAACAGGCAATAGCAATTATAATTACGGATTAGTAACTTAAAAGTGACGAGCGATTACAATAGGGCACCAATGATTATGTTCTGAATTCAAGTTCGAATCCAGTAAACTGAATGATTAGATTCTTTTTTCCCCTGAAACAGCATTTTTATACTGATAAAGCTTTTATAAATTTACTTAAAATTACTACCCAAAAACTGTTCATAGATCATATCAGCCTCATAGATAAGTAACAATATTTCATTAATCGATACACGAAATGATTGTCGTCGCATTTATCATGGTCGCCATAAGTGATTGGTACAGGCTTGTGTAAAGTAATAAAAAAAGTGCGCATTACGGAGAAAGAAAAACAAATATCATTGGTTACATTCGCGTAAAAAATTTTAATATACAAAGACCAGTTTATAATATGTATGACAGACACCACATTGTTTCTCGATGACAGTTAGAAACATTCAATAAAAAAGTCATAAAATATTGAACGGTGGTACCGTTTTTGGATCATTTTTCCTGTGGATCATTCTGAAGGAAATATATTTTGCAAATAAAACTGTTGCAAACGATATACGAATAAAATCCTTATAGCAAGGTCACCAGTATCTATAGAACGACAAATAATTTTAATATAATCATTAGAATTAGTTATATACAAAATAATTAGAACACTGTTATTGTATTTTCTTTTATTATTAATGATGGAACTGACACACAAGTTCGAGAATTTCTATACATTCATAAAATTACAAACTTGCATTTGAAAGTTTCGTTGTAGGTTCTAGAATCTTTTACATCTATACATATCTCTTTTTTTCTTAGTTCCCTTGTTAAATAATTAAAAGTTATTAACAATATGCACGAATAACCATTACAAATTTTAAGGTAAGTGAACATAAGATAGATTATAATTAGATAAGAAATTTAATTCGCAATTATTACATATTATTAGAACTTGATTGCTGAGGAACAACAATAATTGTCTAATTTCATTACAATATTTATAATTATCCGCTACATATATATGAATAAAATTATAACTTGAATCGTTTACTTTAAAGTGATACATGTAAAATGCCGCTTTGGATATAGGTTTACGATGAATTTATTTTTTAATATTATATACATTAATTCATAACGAAATATCTCGCTATGTTATATTGCAAGAAGGTTATCATTAAGGGTATGTTCTTTGAATCATACAAATGGAATATACATACAAATTTTCTTTTAAGAAAACGCGCCGAAATGGGTTGCCATCTCGCGGTGAATAGGTGAACTAATCATAAATGATGACTAGCGCTCTCGGCGACAAAACGTCCAAGTTTGTCACAACAAAAAAAAAAAAGTTTATACTTTCGCTGCTAGATGGAGTCACCACCTTCGGCTAAAAGCATTTATCATGCGTAGATAAGTGAATAGATTGCATTAAAACATTAACGCTCGGTAAATAAAGCGAAATAAGTAAGTAGGTAAAAATTGATCAGATCTAGTTTAAAAATGAGTAGCCACAAACTGCAGGCATAAATTATTATATACTTTGTTCGACACAATGTAAACTTACAATTTATAATTAAAGTGCTAAATGTATTCTCCACCACTCTCTACACTTACGTCAAAACATCTATGATTTTTGTAGCTATTTCTTTCATCTATGACAAATGAACCACGAAATGAAGGGTAATTAAAGGCAAAGGTACCAGAATATAATGGGAAATTAAAGGGAAACGTTCTAAGAAGAAGGGTGAGACGAAATGGAATTTCACCACGAAGGGAAAAGAAAAAATGGGAATTTACCCGCGGTGTACACCTCT
Source organism: Hylaeus anthracinus (assembly GCF_026225885.1). Taxonomy (NCBI): domain Eukaryota; kingdom Metazoa; phylum Arthropoda; class Insecta; order Hymenoptera; family Colletidae; genus Hylaeus; species Hylaeus anthracinus. The sequence goes on along the minus strand of NW_026534344.1, from coordinate 4,405,599 downwards.
GTTACCAACTGTCTAGGATCAGGATACCAGTTCAGTAATCTTGTGGTTTAAGTTTACGTTAGATTTTCCTTACACCTTATGATATGAATTATAATAATTCTTAAAATATTTGCATTCATATTTTCCTCGAATAAAATACAGTAGCGTATGTTTTCATTGAAATTGTAACAAGGATAACCGTAACAGTTTTGCATTTGGCGTGATTTTAGTACGCAGGCGTTCATTCAACCACGGTATTGATTCGAATGCGCAATGTCAAACAACGATAGTCGGAAATGCGGACGTTGCTTTCTGTGACTCGTCGCATCGTTCCCTTGTAACGAGGCTATTTGTTCAAAGACTAATTCGCAGTGAAGGAAAAAGTGCGTGGCAAGAAGAGAATTGGAAAACATGGTTGGACCAAATGTTTCCTTGTGACTAACCGTTCCGGATGGTGGGACAACCTCTACACAGGGCGCATCCTTCAGGACACCTTCCGAACACGAACGTGTAAATACGGAACTCGCAACGCTTTGTAAGGTGAACTAAACATTTTTCTTGTGTACAAACATAATACACGTGATTGTAACTCAATTAAAAGTTTAGGTTTTATTTTATACCAGTCGCAATGGAACAAATTACAGAAACGCGGAAATGCCGTTTTTGAAAATACCGCCAAGTTTTAAATTTGTAACGTGTAAAAAAACTCTAGTATTTTTATGCACGACACTTGAGAATAATTTCAAATCTGTGAAGTAAAAGATACGCGTGCCAAGTTTTGAAAGTCAATCCCTCGTTATGGAAGAAGCGAATTAACCAAATTAATTCGAACCGAAAAGTTGGATGAAGATGGGTCGGTATAAAATCATTTTTGAATCGCATAATGAAAAAATAGTTTATAATAATACGGCAAAATTAATAGATGCGAATGTTTTCTTGAATAGTAAACGTATAATTGTGAGACCGATTGTGTGTATGTTGTTAAAAAATGTTTGACAAAAAATGAATTAATTTTAGGTGTACCCGGTGAGCCCTGTAACAGGGCCTGGTGCAGCAAGATCTGTATGGGAGCTAAGTCCCGACCCCGACATGGTCGGGCATCTACCAAACACTCCAATTTCTAGCACTACCCATCCGAGTCATGGTTCTGCTAAGGGCAACGATTTACAGACAAGAAATGGCCCCGATGACAACATTTATGCGGATGAACATGCTCCAGGTCAAACACCATCCGACGAAACAAAAAGAATTTTCGAATTACTTAGATCTGGGTTAGACTACGTACTTTATAATTAACGAAATTAGTTTATGGTAATACTATGGTAAATTATTAATTATGGTACTAATTTAAACATGTTCGTAGCGAAATTGGAGCCGTCGATGAACTGGTAGAAAAGAATGGTTTAAGTGTATTAAGCGCGAGAGATGAATGGGGATATACACCTGCCCATTGGGCTGCTTTGGACGGAAACATCGAAGTTAGTTTCTAAATACTAAATATTTCCTTTGTTTCAAACTGAAATCTTTTATCCTTCAACAGGTAATGAGATATTTGATAGAACGAAACGGACCGGTCGATCTTTCTTGTCTCGGAACGCAAGGACCAAGGCCGATACATTGGGCTTGTCGAAAGGGTCATAGCGCGATAGTTCAATTATTATTAAAGGTATGCAAGTTAATAAAAATGTCGAACGCGATACCGTAATTTTGGTTAATCAAAATTTTGTATAGTTTTTACTTATTTTTTTTTTTTTAGGCAGGAGTCGCCGTTAACGCGGCGGACTTTAAAGGATTAACGCCTCTGATGACTGCTTGTATGTTTGAAAAATTTGCAACTGCGGCATTTTTATTAGGATCTGGTGCATTGGGACATTTAACAGACATAAACGGCGACACTGCTCTTCATTGGGCTGCGTACAAAGGCCACGCAGAGTTAATAAGATTACTTATGTACAGTGGAGTAGACCTGCAGAAGCCCGATTATTTTGGATCAACACCGTTACATCTAGCATGCCTTTCCGGCAACGTCAGTTGCGTGAAAATATTGTGTGAGAAAAGTAAAATCGAATTGGAACCACGCGACAAAAATGGTAAAACACCGTTGCAGTTAGCAAAGAGTCACAGACATTCGGAAATTGTAAGAATATTGCAAGCTGAACAAAAACGAAGAGCTAGATGGATTCCACCCATCAACGAACTTTGGTTCGTATTATTTTCATCTTTCTTGAATTATTATCGATTATTATATATATATATTATTATCTTGCGTTAATACAATATATTAACATTCGTTATTTGATTTAAAGGGCACTGTTATTCGGCGGAGCTGGAAATAGTAAAGGTCCTATATTGCTATTTATGATATCTGTTCTATTATGGGGATATCCAATGTATTTACTGAAGTGTATACCGTTAACGTGGAACCTTTTACGTGGTAGCCATTATTGCTTTATTTATTGGAATACTGTTATGTGGATATCATGGATTGTAGCAAACAGAAGGGATCCTGGCTATGTACCACAAAACAGTGACACCTACTATAGGGCAATTAAACAAGTACTGTTTTACGATTTAAGTATTGTTTAATATAAAATATCACAATATTTACTAAAATGCTTTTTCACATTTTTAGATTCCATATTTTGATAAATGGAAAAAGAGGAATGTATTATTATCGCGACTGTGTCACAGTTGTAGATGCTTCAGGCCTTTGAGAGCTAAACACTGCAGAATATGTAACAGATGCGTTACATATTTCGATCATCACTGTCCATTTATATATAATTGCGTCGGTTTAAGAAATAGGTAAACGATATATATATACTGTATATAACTCGTTTAATTGTAAATTATCGTTGATTAATTATTGTTGCAGGATGTGGTTTTTTCTTTTTGTTATGTGCGTAGCGATAAACTGTTCGTTTTCGATTTATTTTGCTTGCTACTGCATGGCAATCGAAGGAATTGAATTACTATATGTATTAGGTGTATTGGAAGCTTTGGTCTTCTGTGGACTTGGATGGATTTTGACTTGCACTTCGGTAAATATAAAATGTAACTCTAATTGTCTAGATTTATAATAATCCGCATTTATTTCACAGGTATTACATGCTTGTATGAATTTGACCACAAACGAAATGTTTAATTATAAAAGATATTCGTACTTAAGAGACAAAAAAGGCAGATATTTGAATCCGTTTAGCCGAGGTCCAGTCCTTAATTTTATCGAATTCTTCCTTTGCCCACCAAATCATCAAGCAAATGATCCCCAAAGTTACCATATACTTTCAGAGGATATCATGTAAGATATTCTGATCACTATTTTACAGCAGTGTTGCACTTGTAGAAAATGTGAAAATATTATTAATTATGCAACTAATGCTATTTTTCGGAATAATTGCAACTATACGTACCTGCACACGATCTACATTGTTACAGCTTCTAATTTTATCACTTTTTATCTGTATTGTTTGTGAGGTATGTTTCAGTAAATAATTTATTAATTTATATTTTCTATATTTATTACACTAACAATATCACAACATTTACGAAATATGTATTAAAAAATCGAATTGCTAAACATTATTTTAAACAAAGTTCTATTATAATTACAGTCAGTCGATTAAATACAGTAATATAAATTTTTAGATTTGTTCTATTATTACGATATAAAATAACCAATACATCGTTACACAAGTATCAAATTGATATATACAAATACATTTAAAAATGGTATATATAATTGGTATATGTAAAATGTAAAATATGTCTTTGGTAAAATATACTGCGTCTCCTAATTAAAATACTTACAGGATTCAATTTATATAATTGAAAACCTTATTTACTGTATAGAGGCAATACAAATGGAAATACTACGAATGATTCGTTTGTATAAAAATTGTGATCTAGGATAAAATATTAAAGCCCTAATTTTTAGAAATAATTAAATCGCGCCAGCGTAAAACTGTCATGGCGATCATTGAATGTAAATTACATTTTTACTTCAACTCGTAACAAAAGTCATAATTCGGTGGCGGGTCAGGAATAACAGGCGGATTTTGAGGAATATCAATTCCTTCCGCATCTAAAAGTCTTAATTTAATGTCCATTGATAGTAAGGTTTCTAAATCATTCTCTGCTTCTTTACTGGTCATCCTATTGCCTGTAAAAAAATTTTTGTCTTTCTGAATTTATTAAAAAAGTTACACATTACATATATATATATATTAACCGCTACATACCAAGTAAAGCATTAATGCCATCAGTCCAGTAATCGAAAACTTTTTCTTCAGGGGCAACAAAATCTAGACTTGAAACTTCTATAGAATCCAAAATTAAAGAAAAAGCCAATTGATGTGTGGTTTTCCGTCTTTGTAAATCTTTCATATGCGGACAATCTCTACCGGTCAATAAACCTCGAATTTCAACAACAGCCAACTTTGTAGAGAGCTCGTCAATTGTTGGCACTGATTTTTCGTCACAGTCTCCGTAATGAAATACTTTGCGATTGGGTGAAAGTCGAACATACCAAAATTTATCCTTGATTCTCTGCGTAAATTACAGTTTTGTTATAAATTCTCGCGCATTTACCATTTAATTAATTTTCTGTAAGGAAAAAGATAGATACCTGTCCTCTAGCACTGTACTTCATAAATCTAGTGCCTTCTACTAAAAAACCTAAACGTTGTTGTTGAATGAGTTCTAGAATTTCGGGTGTAATTTGTTCTCTAAGTTCAACAATTGGTGTTGCATGACTTTCCCACTCTTCCCTACTAGTTCGTTCTTGTTGCCAAAGATTAGTAATTGTCGAATACGTTAATTGTTGTAGCTTATTTTTAAATTTATCCAGTCCTGTAGGCTTGCACTGAAGCGCTCTAGTGATTTGTTCTCTAACAACGGAAAATACTTTCACAAAATCTTCAGTCGTGGCTCTCATCTCCTTCCAAGTTTTGTTTAATAGCACTATGCACACGCAATAAAATTCTTCAAATGGATGATCATGCGTAAAGAACATTGGATGATACGATTGACCTTGCTCGCTAGGCGCTTCTCCAATCCGTAATACCTAATTAAAATTAATAATAAATCTAACTCATCTAAATTATTATATATATTAAAATAACTTTTAACACGTACTTCGCAAAGCAGCTTAACCAGTTCCACACTCGTCCTACCGAAAGGACACTCGTGTTCATCCGCCCTACAAGAATTCTCTAGAACGACTTTAGTATAAGCTTCGGTATGATTACGTGCAAAGTAAACCATACAGTCTAGAGCAAGCATTCCCGGAGGCGTTTCCGTAAAATCAAGAGCAGGATTAATGTCATATTTAAATCCCAATTTTTTATAATCCTTGGCATAAAGGCCTTGTTTACGAGCGGTTACATCTCCACCAACTATCCCTTCGGTATCGAAAGCAATTTTTCGAAGCTCTTTAATATTATCATGGGCCTCTTGATCTTGAGGATCCATCTTTGTCATCATTCGTTGTTCCCACAAACCTAACATTAACGTTTGCAATACATATAATTGATGTGCCATTTCTGCACCAACCTAGGTAAAGAAGAAGCTTTGTAATAAATTTACGTGAACATTTTCTCGTAATAAATGAGAATACTTAAATATACCATGTACCTGACCAGTAGACTGTATGATGTTTGTCAAGAACACATTTCTAACTTGTTTAGATTGAAGAGCAGCAGCGACGGATCTACGCTTAGATACATCAGCCTTAACAAATAAGGCATTTATCAGAGCTATTGCATTTTGTTGTATTTGTGGACGCATACTTTGTAGATGCATCACTAGATTGGGAAAAGTCACTTCTTTTTCAACTTGTCCATACTTTCCAGAAGAATTCAGTACTATATTTTCAAGGATGCTAAGCGAAGCTTCAATAATACTAGTGTCTTGGGTTACAGCTGGATTGTTTACATAACTAGCTACTTTATTAATAAATGGTGTTTCTAATATATCCCACGAAACAATTCCATGATCCATGAGTTCTACAAATGATTGAAGTGAATGCGCGAGTGCATTACCTTTATATTTTTCTCCTTCTACCTATGAGAAATATTTTAAATTTAGAAGACAATAACATGAAGCAATCATAACGAATGGTTTATCAAGGCATTGAATACCTGTGATACAATCAAAGCTAATCCTTGTTTGTTAATAAATTCTAATGCAAATGTCATGTCTGTACTAAGTGTACTCAGCTTTTGCAGAGCCCCAGTCTTTTCCTCCGTAGTTCCATTGTTGAGTTTAGACAGAATATCACTAGCTGTTTTAGAAGGGGAAAACTCCAATCTTAAAATACTGCCATTCTTCACTTCATTACGATTCTTTTCTGTGATGTAATTTTGATTATTACTCTCAGAGAATTGTAATGAATACGACTCAGGATCAACGAGACCCCATCCATTGCACAGTTCCTAATAAAAATTTCCATTTAAGTTTTCTAAATATATTCATAAGTTATAACTTCAATATTTTTAACGTCAAACAATTGTACTAAAACAATGTCAAAACAAATATATAACGGTGCGATTCTCCAAGTACCTGAATAATTCCAGTTAGCGGATGCTTTTGATTAAATTCAATGAGTTGTGGTACTTGATCCGTCATTTGGACAGCGATTTTCACAATATTAGAATCCTTTTGCACTGGCATTTTTGTCTGTGTGTACATGAAGCGATCCAAAAACCAATTATTAAATATAAGAACAAAGTAAAACGACACAATAAGCGCCCCTCCAATTTCTTCTAAAAAATATTACTAGTTTGACGTATCCCTTGTCATAACAACGTAACGGCCACCATGATGATTCTTTCCCAACTGTATAAGTCAAAACAAAACTCAACTCAGAAAGTATTAATAACGATATACTTTCTAGGATAAAATTCTTAAATTATTATTTGATTATGACTTTTAATAAAAAAAAAAAAATAGTAATTGATACAATTACAGTTGCAATTAATTCTTCAAGTATTATTATATACATCACAGTAGTTGTGGAATCAAGCACGCGGCAACTTCGAGGTGACAACCGACCTAACAAAACAGTTAGTAAGGGGTGCCCCGCCTACGAGATAACAACCGAACCGACATACTGGCTAGCATGGGTTGCTGCATAAAAGGGGCATCCTTGCGCCTACGAGATGGCAACCGCACCGACGAACAGGCTAGTATAGGATGCCGCATACTAGGGGCACCTCTGCGCCTACGACGTGACAACCGGTCGTACAAGCAGGCTAGTATAGGTTGCCGCATACCAGGGTCACACCTGCGCCTACGAGGTAACAACCGAACCGACGAACCTCTAACATCTCCCAAAATCCTAGAACGACTCCCATCACTCTCTAAGATCTCCTAACAACTTCCGACAGTTCCCTTCACTTCTATTCAATTCATAGCACATATCCCTTTACTTTCCCTCCTTCCTCTGGTACCTCTCCTCTTTGTTAAAGTGATCCAGATACCAAAGGTAAGTTTCGAGCTAAAATTAAAACTTATTCCACCTCTTCGAATATCATGATCTCCTGATACAAAAGGAAAGTTTCGCGAATAAAAATTATGATACCACTTTGCTCATCACATTCTCCCGATACAAGAGGTAAGTATCGAGATTCAACAATGTTGCAAATCGTCCCTCTCAAAACTTCAACAATGTTGCAAAGCCAACGATGCTGCAAATCACTCCTCTCGAAACTTGAATAATGTCGCAAAGCCAACAATGTTGCAAATCGCCCCCCGAAATTTGAACAAGGTTGCAAGTCAACAATGTTGCAAATCGCTCCTCTCGAATTTTCAACAATGTTGCAAAGTCAACAATGTTGCAAATCGCTCCTCTCGAAACTTGAACAAGGTTGCAAAGTCAACAATGTTGCAAATCGCCCTTCTTGAAATTTCAACAATGTTGCAAATCGCTCTTCTCGAAATTTCAACAATGTTGCAAAGCCAACGATGCTGCGGGTCACTCCTCTCGAAATTTCAACAATGTTGCCCCGCTCGAGACTTCAACAATGTTGCAAGTCGATTTTTCGGATTTTGTCACATTTTGCCGAACTTTTGAGTTGCAACTTTGTTGATTTTGAGCAGCGTCAAGTTCAACAATGTTGCAAATCGCCCCGCTCAAAATTGTGATGGGAAATGTCGGATTTTTACTCCTGGTATTAGGAGAACATGATATGCGAAGAGGTAGCACGAGCAATCTCGGGTACGTATCAAAATTAGAGTTATTGCTATGTGTTAGGATGTTGGTAATTTTATACTAGCTGCGCCATCTAGCGGCTACAGTAACAACTATGTTCACTTGAAGCTTGATCGCTTGATCGGAGATATTTCTTTTCGATGTAAGAAATAGGACTTTGCAGGAAATAAAAGGACTCTAGAAGGACGTAGGACCTTTGAAGAGAACGTAAGAGAACTTTAGGAGAATTTCAGTAAAAAAAAACCCAAAATCTCCGAAGAAGTACTTTGTTCTTTATTATAAGAAAATTTATTTGCTGATCTTATTTACAATCGAAGTTACAACTTTATACATCTAGCGATGGCAACGAGTAAAAAACCATTTATGTTTTTCTTGTTTTGATTGATTGCAGTTTTACAAATTACTTATGGACATCTATGTTATTCATTTTGATTTAAAACTGATATGGAATACGTCAAGATTAATTGTACAAGAATGATAACATGCAAATATATCATCTAAGATACATTGTTCTTTTCTTTATTATTAAGAACTATCTATAGTCATTTTACTTTGCACTATTTACTATTTTTTTTTTATATTTAAACTGCTCAGAAAAATAGTATGTATTACTTATTTATCATATAATCTGTACATTATTCATTAGTTATAATTTGTACACTTGTTCAATACAGTTATTCTAATATAAAGATAAAGAATAATACAAACGCATTGAGAATTCTTTACATGGGAACTTAAAGTTTCCAATCCCAAGGTATACATAAAACGCCGTCGCTCATAACTGAATAATAGTGTGTCACCCATAGCATGACACCTTCTAGCAGGGGAGCTAAAACACGTTTGTGCAATAGTAAACGTTCGCAGCATTGTATCATCAGATCTGGAGTAATACTATCGTCCTTATTGAGGGTAGTCAAACCCAATGCTTGAACAGCTTTATCATGAAGTTCGTGTTCTATATGTTTTACGCTGCAATAAAATAGGATATAATACAAAGACATAAAATTTTAAAAGCAAATTGCAAAATAATCTTACTTATTATAGTGATGTAATCTTTTAGTGGCTTCTTCTAAATTTTCAGTAATAAAATTTACCAAAAGAAAACTTGGACACGAAGATGGAACTATAAACTGTCCAGTAGGAGAGAGCATTAAGGGGCCAGCTTCACTGAAAATAAAGTTTCTATTGTTATTTATATTTCATTTTAAATTTATATTGTAATATACTTACAAATGTACTAATTAAATTTTATTTGATACTTACTCACATAGGAACCAAAAGCAAATACATTACATATGAAATATTAAATACTTCAGATAATACTAACGCTTCGATTACAATTTCATAAGTAGATAAACTGGCTGGCCACACTTTTGGATAGCTTCGTCTTCCTCGGTAATCCGAGAGGGTCGTAGTAAACTGCCTTAGTTGGTGCTCGTACTGGCTAACCATTACCTTTGGCATGAATTTCCTGCACATAAAGAGTACCCTGAGCCTTACCGTCACTCAATTAATGTATTGTATTACGCACCGTCGACCAACTTTTATGTCAAGAAGTACTTGTGAAACTGCCTTTTCGAAAGCTGGTAATCTCAACAGTACAACATCATGCTTTTGAACGTTTTTGATTAGCTATAAAAAAAGATCCCTTTAATAAATGAAAATTTATTTAATAAATAATCTATAAAATCAACAATTTGTTCTTACATCGAGCCAATTGTTTCTGACTTCGCCTGAATTCAACATAACACTTCCCTCTAGACTAATGCCTGTATCATTGGCAAATACTAACGTTCTATTTTTTAATACTTCCATTGGTTTGGGATGATGTTCAACTAACGCCTTGAAAGCTAGTAAACAGCCTCTATAATGAGCTATATTCCATCCACAATCCCATGTAATATTTTTTAAACCTAATTCTGAGCATAATACGTTTTCTAGTTTTTGTACTTCCTCTCGAATTGGCCTACATGCTTCCAACTTCACATGTACTTCGTTAATATGTTTCTCTAAATATGCCCTAATCAATAACATTCAATTTAAAGTTTTGAACACAAGTTTTATCTACTTAAATAAGAAAATATGCTTGATACTGATCTTACTTAAGAGTATCTGGTTCTAAATTAATTTTTCTTTTCATTATAATAGACGCATAAATAGGATCATCTTCTAAATCTGAAAAATCTATGTTTTCCCCTGCTGTTCCTGTTCTTTGCCAGAATTTCGATCTATATTTTGTAGATTCTGATGGCTTTGGTTCTTCAATTTTATCTACAAACGTAGTTGGCAGATCGCACGTTTTCAAAATAGAGAGTATAGTTTGCCTCAGATCTTTCTCTTTTAACTGTATTTTTACGAGAGTGAATTTACCAGCCTTGACTTCTTTTTCATCTTTAGAGCGTAAATAAAATGGCAAAGTGGTAGGCCTTACGGGTCTTTGTTGTTGTAAATTTTCTATGATTGAGCTTAATTGTTTCAAGGAATTTTCATTTACCGTCTGGAAAATTCAAAGAACATTCGAAATAAAATTTATAGATAAATATAAACGTCAATAATGTTTATGTCAGTATGTATGTACAATATTATCATTGCACTTCCTTTGTTCTATAAATAGTTTTAAATATAATCAAACGATAAACTGCGTTGCCGACGCGCAGTCGATCGGAATCGTTTACTATTTAGAAATTCTATTTCGCACAAGCTATTCAACATAAGAGTAATACTTACTCTTTGAGTAGGATATTGTCCAAAAAGATCAGGGTGAACTGTAAAATAAAACGGTCGAAGTGCGGTGGAGACTTCGCCCGTACTCAAAGCCCTCACTGCATCTCTCTTGTAGAAGCTGTCAAACGAAAAATGAAAATACTCATACGATCTAATTATTTTATCGTCATTTAATTATAACCAATTCGCTCACCATCTCCCCAGTGCACAAATCATTTTGTTGTTTACCGTAATGTCATTACACGTTCATATCACACGATGGTTTACGAGCTGAGACGCGATAAACATTGTATTTATCACTCATCGAGCTAAACAAACACCCTACTACGTGACATACGACTAACGAATACGAGTCTGTAAGCTCGTTAGTCGCTGAAAATGATCTTTTAAGGTCGTATTACACTTCCTAAATGTTTAATATATAACTTCTTCCTACTGACCGTTCCTTCTCCATGTCAGTATGCAAAGTCGGTATAACATTGGACTTGAACCTCTTTCTTTTTGCCTAATCGATGGTGGGAACTACGTATAGTCGTTATTATATATATATATATAATGTACATGTGTGCATGACGTGCCATCAAATATAAATAAAGAGTTACGTTTGATTAGCGAAACAACAGTATTGTGTAATAAATACATACATTAAATTTATAATAATTTTTTTTTGTTAATAGAAATTACAATTTTCACGTTTCATTTATACGTAATGTTTGTGCATAATGCATTGCATTGTGTTATCAGTGCACCCATACATGGCCAGTCACATTTGATTGTGTACGAAACCAGCTGTTTTTCCATCTGTATGCGCAGGGCCGTCTCTATAAGAAAGGAAACGAGACGCTAAGGCATATCAACAAAAAAAAAAAGAAAACAAAGTTTTTCTATTTACGAGCGTAATATATCGCATAAATTATTTACGTTGTTAACTCTGTTGTAATTTTGACGAATATTTAAATAAAAGATAAGATGCATCTGTTCCGTTCTTTGTTCGACAATTCGAAATGTAAAAAGGAAATTATATTTCACGATGGATAAATACAAGCTGGTCTGAATAACTTATTTATCGAATAAACATATCGTTCGTAGTTTTATTATTCGAATGAAACTTTGTCCACCTTTGATTGTTACACATTACATCTTGAAAATCACCTGTCGGTATTTGATTAACTTTTTGCGGCACAGGAATTTTATTAGTTTTTATTTAAACTATTATTTCGATTACATTAGACCTGTAATTTTGACCACTATAATTGGTTCGAATGGACGAATTGTAGAGATAAATGGATGCATGAATGAACAATTCTCTGGATAGTCGGCCAAGCCAATCACTGTATCGTAAAGATTTAACAAGCTTTTTAGTTTAAAGCATAGAAAATGAATTTTTAAATGGACTATTTCTGCTTACCACTTCAATAACTCATGTCACATCCGCCCATAACAGTCGTGTTTCATTTATTTTTAACTTGTAATGCGACTTAGAAGAAACATCTTGAAGAAATTGCGTCGGGACGCTAGTAATTCTAACGTCGGCCCTGTGTAGATGTACAGAGGGAATGGAGAAAGGAACTTATAGAAAATATAATACATAACTCCGATAACTGTTACAGTCTAATTGGTTATTTGTTTGTGACTGTGGCTTAGTCACAGGTGGTCAGTAATGACTGACATGCATTGTGGAGTCCTGAGTGGCTCTAAACCAGTGGATGATTAAAACAATTGTCAATCGTCCAACAGTCGCTATCCGCTAAACATGGTTTTTAGGAAAGCACTTGCACGTGTCATATGTGTCAATATCTAAATAAAACATCGACGTGTCTGTCAAAATGTAAATAATTTAGATGTTTTAAGTGCGAATGTATTATTGATCAACTTCTTTTGAAGTCTTTTTACGCAATTTTGTAAGTATAATGTGATAAAAGTCTGTTTAAAATATGTAGTTTATAAACAAATCACAGAATTTAAGAGTCTTGATTGTAAGAATCTTTATATAAAACCTTCTAAATACTATATATGAACTTTCGGTATATTATTGTAAACATATTTTATATTACAATGTTTACTATTGTTATTTAAAAATTATACCATTTATATTTTTAGCTTCGCAATGTCGTACTCTATTAATAGACAACCCTTGTTAGGGGGTGCATCAGACAGTGAATTTGAAGATGATTTGGAAACTGAAGTTGACGATCCAAATATTTCTGTGCCTGATGAGAAACCATTTTTTAAACAATATGAACCTTGTGATAGGTAACAACTTTGTATTTATAGTACTAAACAAAATTTTATATAATGATTTATCTCACTTAATAACCTTATGTATTGTTTTGTTGTTAAGGTATAATCTTGCATACATAGTTTTTTATTTACTTGGAATAAATACCCTGATACCATGGAGTTTTTTCATTACTGCTGATGATGTAAGTAACAAATTTATCTATTTAATACTACTAATTATATATGTTTGTACTTAATTTTATTTTATAGTATTGGATGTACAAGTTCAGAGAAATAAATGAAAATACTACAAAATATTTGAATTACACACATGTAGAAAATTTGGAGAAGAGAACTGATCTACAAGCTAGCTTCACATCATACTTAAGCATAGCAAGTTCTATACCAAATACATTCTTCTTAATTGTAAATGCACTTATTAGTAAAAAGTAAGTATGCACTTCTAAAAATCCAGCAATAATAATAATAGATATAAAAAAGTACAAATTTTGTGATTTTACATTACATGGAAATATATTTTAAATAATAGGGTTCCTTTAAGAATGAGAATGGTGGGCTCTCAGTGTACAATATTGTTGTTGTTCATTTTGACAACAGCATTTGTTAAAATTAATACGGATAAGTGTAAGTTACTAGAAATTTAAGCATTTAATATGAAATTTTATATTTTTTCTTCAAATTAAATTATCAATTTAATTTTTAGGGCAAGATGCATTTGTTGCAATTACTTTGACCACTGTGGCAGTTGTAAATGGTACATATTGTTGTAAGAAAGAAAGATCAGTCTCCCAAAAAATTGTAATTTTGTAGTAACAACATCTTTTTTTTATAGCTGCAAGTGCAATTTTTGGAGGAAGTTTGATGGGTATTGTTGGTCGTCTTTCACCAAAATATATAACTGCTATGTCAAGTGGACAAGCTCTTGGAGGCATATTTACTGCTATCACGGAAATTTGTTCTCTTTGGATTGGTGCTAGTCCAATACTCTCGGGTCTAGTATATTTTATCATTGGAGATATCATTTTACTTTTATCATTGATTGCTTATATACTTTTAGAAAATACGGTAAGTGATTTAACTTATTCCAGCCAGAGATGAGCAAAATTGAATCAGAATTTCGAATAGTAAATACATAATAAAAATATAAAATAAAATTCTATTTCACGTTGAACGACTAAAATTTTCGATATCGCAAACAAACTGCTACACGGTATTTTTATTAGTCACCTATTCGTCATTGCAGATCACTTTTGTCTATCTCAAATTCTAGCAAATATACAATAATACTTCTGGCACAGCTGTTTTATAATATGTGATAAGTGGCTTATGATAATGACACAGTCACATACAAATTGTAATCCGCTATATATGAAACATTTAAGTGAAATATTTTTTTTTTGCTAATGAATAATGTTAACATTTTTTTAAAGAGGTATTTTAAACATCACATGTTGGAAAAAACATCTGGAACCATAGAAACGAATTTGTCGATAACTGGAGAAGTAACTTTTCCACTAAGTACTTCAATATCTTATACGCGTATCGTTAAGAGAATTTGGCACTATGGTGTTAGTGTTTTTCTAGTATTTTTTATAACTCTTTCTGTATACCCAGCAGTTACAGTGTTAGTAGAAAGTCAATATAAAGGGAAGGGTTCTGCATGGAATGGTAAGTCTATACTTAAATACTGTACGATTTATCAACTTCTAATATTTATATATATTTTTACAGATATCTACTTTGTACCTGTGGTGACTTATCTTATTTTTAGTATCGGCGATTATGCTGGAAGAATATTATCGGGCATACTGCAATGGGTGTGTATAGAACATATAACTTATCTTTAATATCCTAATCCTTTTTATTACAAAAGCAATATAAAATAGTTTGATATTCTTTTAGCCGAAAAACAGACCGTGGTATGTTGTATTGTTAAGTGTAATGAGAGTCATTTTTGTACCAGCTCTCATATTTTGTAATGCACAACCCAGACATCATCTTCCAGTTTACATTTATAAGGATGTTTATTATATTTTAATAACTATAATGTTTGCCATTAGTAATGGCTACCTGTGCAATTTAACATTTATTTTAACTCCTACGTAAGTATCGTAATATTAAATAGATGTATCAATAGCGCAATCACATTTTTAACAAAATATTTAAACAGAGTTGTAGAATCTCAAGAAAAAGAGATGGCATCTGCTATGATGGGAGCATTCCTTGGAGTGGGATTAACATCAGGAGCTGCGATTAGTGTGCTCATGGTCAAAGTGATTTAATCTTCATTATTAAATGCAGTAGATATTCAAATGATACCGCACATTAATCTCACTGCCTATTTTATATTGGAGTTAAATAGAACCACACAGAATTCAACTATGCTAAACTAAAAAATAATGGAATTATTTTATATTTGATGAATTTATACTTTATAAATGTAATGTTTGATACTTTGCATGTATTACTTAAGTATTTCTTTTAATATTTTGATAATCAACTTGACCATTCCGTGAATGTATAAAATGTTTTCAATATAGAATAAAAAAAATTGTATGTAGTAGATTTTAAATATACATATAACATATAAGGATTGCGAATGATTATACATGGAAATATGATTCTAGTCATAAATCTTAAGAACGTATTTATTTTTATGGATTCAGAATACAATAAATTATAATGTTTCAACCCATGGAAAAATTAACTAAAGAAATTTCCTAAATTATATACATATGTTACACTGAAGACAATAGTCTATACGAATTGTAGCAAATACAAATAAAATTATGTCTTTTGTGTAATGTTTGCTTTTAATTATATACACATAAGAAAAATGCTCACTTATTGGAGCACGCATGTATCTCATGAAGGATACTGTTTGTGTTTACTAGTCAATGGAACAAAAACAACACTAGTAAGAGACTTTCTCTTGACTCTTCCATCCATTGTTTTGTCAATCTGAACTAATGTTTGATCTGAATTTTCGGGACCCATTGGTAATACTAAACGTCCACCAGGAGCTAACTGATCAATCAACTATATGGACAGTATTGTAATTATTAAAATAAATGTTTAAAATATGTATGAATTATTAAAAAAATCTCTTACAGCCTGTGGCATTTCTTTAGCTGCTGCTCCTACATGAATAGCATCATATGGTGCTTTTTCAGGATATCCTAATCTTCCATCTCCAACTACAATATCACATTGTTTTACAAAGAAGAAAGGTTTTTGACATACAGTAAGTCCTCCACTTCTACAATTCTACAACAATGTACTTTGATACACAATTTTATGTAGTTCCAAAACTTAGCTGAATTTGATCTTTCTATTATCAATACAATCACTCACATTTTTTAAATTACCTTCTTATTGGAATGCAATAGACTGGGATTTCACAATGTTAGTGAATTCAAGAAATTAAGCATCAAAACCTATCTACAAGCATAATTATAATATATGCCATCACAGACTATACATTCCTAATGTTAAAGACACCAGATATTCAAGGACTTTTCATATGTAAAGTACACACAAAATATGTACAAGGAAATACAATCACTTATGTACAAGACTGTGCAATTTGAGGACTTGCTGTATCGAAAAAGAATATCAATATATTTATATTATTTAAGAAGAAATTACCAACTAATTCAATACGACCACTTTGAAGTAATTGTGGATTATCCCTTTTAATGTTTTCCTCTGCAAATGCTTTCAGTTCTGGAATATGTTCGATACCTATAGTCAAACCATTTGGTCCTATCATTGTTGCCATGCATGCAGTCAAATATCCAGATCCAGATCCAACATCCAATGCTCTTGCACCATTATGTAGTTTCTCTTCAAGTATTTCCAAAGCATATGCATGCTAAAAGATTTTAATTTGTACAGATAATTTGGAATAATTATAAAAAATATGAATAAAAACATTATTCATATGTTAATTATTAAGGAATATACCATATGAGGAGCACTTATGGTAGCACCATAACCGATTCCTTGTGGAGAATCTACGTATGCATAACTGGGATGAGAGTAATTTCCTCTGTCTACCGAAGACATTGCTTCAAAGACTCTTTCAGATTTAATTACTCTTGATCCTAACATAAAAGTATTAATACCTTCAAATTTGTTTGTTTTTTTTTTATAAGAGAATTCCATTTACAACACTTACTTTTAAGATGTTGTATAAGATCGCTGTTACTTTTTGCATGAAACCTACCAGACCAAGCCATTTCATATGCAAATACCGAAAATAATAAACTTATTAGTACAAAAATAAAACACGGCAAGTTTTGGGACTGAATTTTGAGGCCGAATTTTATGACTCAAGGCACTCGACAATTTTTTCCTTGAAATGTTCGAGATCACTAGTAAACTTTAACGAATTTGTCAATTTAATGAAATTATAGGTTACGTTCTAAAAAAGTCAAGCAGAAAGAATAAATTTGTGATGTAAGTAATTTTACGAATACTTGAGCAATATTGAGTAACAGGTGGATTGAAAGTGCAATTTTTCATAGGACTCGAAATCACGTCTAAATATACAATTTTCACACAAACACAATTTTTTTACATTCACTTGCAGGTAACGTAACAATTATGTTTTGGTTACGTTCAGTTACGTTGAATAAAGTGCGACACACTAAATTTGAGAGCACAATATGTGTGCTTTACTTCATCTGCTAAACTGTTGCTTTAAAGCTTCAAATAAAAGAGATTGCAGTATATGATCATGGATATAACAAACTTGGATTCAGTAGCTCATTAATTACACTACAATCTTTGTATTAGTTACATTGTCAATACGTTATTATTGTTTGATATCTATGTCAATATTGCTTTTGTCACTGACAAGATATAAGCTAGATTGGAGTCTATGAAGATTTGAGTTCTTTGAACTGAAGTACTACGTTCTCGTGAAAAATTAGTGCTTTGCAGCGCACTCTATGATTAAGAAACGTAAGTTTATGAATCACTATTCAAAAGAATCTAGTCGGTAAAGTTAACAACTGTAGAATAATCGTCTTTAGTATTTTTCTAATGTATTTTAAACTCTTTTTACAAAAAAGAATATACGGAATATGTGTTACGATATTAAGAACCAAAAGAACGAGAAATGGTTGCAACACACCGATTGTAGAATCAAAATTTTGATTTTGTAGAATCCTTCATTTGAAATTCGTTCGAACTGATCTTCAACTGTCATGGTGTCGATCGCGCGCCGATAGAATGTTTTCTTGCACTCAAATTTCAACTGAACATTGTAACAAAAATAAAACACAAATTTAAAGTAAATGCGTTACAGTAAATATGCTCGTATTGCAATTGAGCAGTAGTCGAACTTCAAATATATTATGAAATATTGTAATTTAATTCACAGAGGCACAATCGACATCAAATGGAGAACAGAGAAAAAGCGCGAAACGATAGAGAGAAAACGAGAGTAATAATGGTTATATGTGAACAGATAAATAGTACATACCTGGTTATATCGCGAAACTTCCGCATAGATCTTATCGCGTCAACTTCCACGGAACGAATGACGATCCTTCGCTCTTAGCCATTAGGCGGCGAAATAGACGGCGGTAGGGAAGAGGGTAGGGAAGGGAACTAATTTCTCGATAAAATTTGTATTTCTAAAGGAAAGGTTAAACCTCGTTGTATTATCGTATCTCGAATAATATTATTGATACATGTGCTCGAGGGGTCTCAGGTAGAAACTGAGTTTATAGAAAAAAAAAACAGGGATATCATTCTGACTTGTTACCATTAGACGTTACCATGACAATTAAACATGCATGTATCATGCGATTTATTAGGAAAATTAACCAATGGTAATCTTAATTTTAGAATCGTTAACTTTGGAAACGTTTAAATTAATTTTACAAACGTTTTCGATCTAAATGTTAGTTGCAATTCTCACTACCGATAACGCCAGTATCATCGTGTTCTGTTCTGAGTCGATAATGTTGGATGTGACACCTAAACGATAAAGCTCCCCTTTTAATGGAATCAAGTGATACCTTGTCTGAGCTTTCACAAAATGTTAGGCCTATCGTATCTGTATTGTACATAATCGAGATGATATTATCATAGGTGAAATCTAAAACTACAATCGTAATAAAATGATACAAATATTACAGATTTCTTGGATTGTAACCCCCCCCCCCTCCCCGGCCTTCGCCTTGCTGTAAAGATCGCGCCCTCTACTTTGGAAAAGATTAATATAGACGCCGCGCTTGTACGCGAACAAGCGACTCGACGTCCATCGAAGGACATTGGACGCGGCCGCTTAGCACATAGCCTTCGCTACCGCGGCCGTTCCAACGGTATCCGCGCGTTCTGATTGGTCAGTGTTTTCCGTTTAATATCTCCTCAACGAAGCCTCGGACAACATTTTCGCAAAGGAAAAAGTTATTTCAAATCACCTCCCGAACCACTTCTTTCAATGTGTTACAACATTTTCCTGAAGTATCAATATAGTAATAAATTGTTTTAAGGATTGCGTTGAAATTTCGTGTCACAACTATAACTGCTCTCTTAGAACGTGTAAATAAATGGTAAGTTAATCTTAGAATGGGACAGAATTAATTTCTCCACCTAATACTAGCTGTTCCCCTATGGTTTTCTCAGCGAACCCTACAGACGTAATTGTCATCGTGTTCTAAATATTCAGAGTTAAAATTGACACGACAGGACCGCCACCGGTGGCCGAAAACCACCCGAAAACTCGATTGGAGCGTCAACGACGAAGACAGGTTTCCCAGGAGGGACTCACCTGTTTCACAACCTGCGTGACGTATGGCGTACCACGGAGCGTCACGTGACGTGCTTTACCTTTCAGCGTTAGTAGGTGGTGGTAGCAATACTAGTGCGCCATACTATAGAGTCTATAGTAGCTACAGTAGTGGCCTGCACGACGCAAGGCAAGGCGCGTCCAGGGAAAAGACGACAGGAGTACGAGTGGAACCAGTATAAACCGCGCCCAACGTGACGCCAGGTGGCCATCGCGCCACGACGAAGCCACATCCTGCGATCTACGGTTTGTTTTGTGCGTTACGGATACCCTATAGATCGCTTGCGATCATCGGTTATCGTCCACGGCCGATGCGCTTCTCGCCATCAAACGCGACCGTTCCAATCCCCGTTGGACTGTTCGAGAAACTCGCGAATGCGTACGAGTCGCGATTCAGTGAATCTTGGCGAATCAACTATACAGATTTCTTTTTGGAGTGGACTTGGCTAGTGGCTGTCGAAAATGATCGGCGTCTTTTCGATCGGAGGGCTTTCAAGCGGAGGGATCCGTGACGGGAGAGTAACGGCAGCAGCGCAGACGAGTCGCAACAGTCGAGCTGCGATCTCTCGCGCGTGAAAGAGTACGCTGTGAGGAAAGGTTAACGCTCGAATTTAAAATACAGTACACCTTCGCGTTGGAGTGGTTCCAGTGTCGTCGCGGTAAATGGTAAATCCGTTCCTGAGTTACATGGATCGTTGGATATTTGGATGAAGCGCTTAGAACGGTGATGGGTAAAATTTGATCGGTGTAACCCATAATGGAACGTGTAGCGATCTATTATCGATGTTGATTCAATCGAACAGGTGCATTACTTGCGTCAAGTAATTTTCATTCTACTATTAAAATCCTAATTTTACTTCAAACCGTTCACCGCTGAGTTACTCGTTTCAGTGATCGCTCTTGCGACTGATTGGAGAAATTAACCACAGAGGTAAATAAAGATTACATAATCTACAAACAACAAAGATTTGTCTACTGTTTCATCCTCGAGTGCAACAGTTTCTAATTCATCAACGGACAAGTTGTTCGTCTAGATAAAAATATTGCTCATCTCTGTGACCGAGGATCCTTGATCGATTAAAAAATATTCGAACGTGGGCGATTTTAACGATCAACAACGCCGACTGCTACAGCGACCAAGAACTCACGTTCCAAGAGAACGTAGGTATGTGCACGTACGTGTGCACCTAGATAGTTAACGCATCAACGACGTAACGATACGTTCAGTGAAAGTATAGATTACAATTAGACGTACACGAGGAACTGATCGAATCATCGCGTGACGCATCGCGGTTATCGCGATAAAGGGAAGAGATTGGTAAAATGGGACCGATGATCGTGGTCTCGCGTATCAACCTGTGGACTGGAAATCGTTCCTCGATGTGTACGTTTTATCAGTGAACAAATATCGTTATCGTCGTAATAACCGGTGTATGCTGATCTATCTAAATGTTGCAACAAGTGTCATTCGAGTGTGCTACCCCACCGAGGAACCAGAAACCAAATCCAAGGCGCAGAGTATTTTACGTTCGACGATCAGTGATGAATAATTCGCACGGGATTCCGTTTCAAAGCGATCCGTTCTCTCGTTGTCAGTCGTATTGAGAGTTTCGACGGTTTTCTCGTTGTGCACGCGACAAAATGCGTGTTGCGTGTCTGCTCGTGGCTGTTCTGACGGTTGCCCGTGGACAATCGAACGAAGGGTTCGACCAGTCGTCCATTTATTACACGGAGCCGACCTTCGTTAACGCGAGCAACAATGGAGGGCCCACGGAGTTGCCTGGCGGTCACATCCTCAGGGGACAACGGTTGTTGGAGAGATCGAAGAGTCCTTATCTATTGCGAGAGGATCTCTTCGTGGACCGTGACTGCGAACTGGTGATAGAACCAGGGGTGGAGATCCGGTTTGGTCCTATGATCGGTATCACCGTTCGCGGGATCATAACCGCGAATGTAAGTACTTAAATATAGCTTGTCACCGATCTTTATTAAGCGTACTCTTTCAGACTGTAACTTCGGTGTCATGTAGATTTGTAACACTAATTGTAAGGTCGATCGCACACGGGCGCAACTGATCAGTTTTAAACCACTCTGAAACTAGTTGCATGCGACTGCGGATCTAGGTGAAACAACGAGCGCAAACGATTTGCAACACTAATTTCAAATCGGTTGCGCCCGTGTGCGATCGGCCTAATTAGTAATGGAATGAGAAACGCGTAACTCGAAAAAGTAAAGATTGAGTAATATTAAACAATAATAAATTACAGAAACAGCGACACGATAAGTCTAGCGTGCACAATACCGATACAGATTTCGCCTGCATATTTCTGGACGTACGCGCGTGTGTGTTAATTAGGATTACCCATCCACGAGTGTTTACGTGAGTGTATGCCAACGTTGAATGAACATGAGTCATCTAGCCGTATGACTGTGCACGTGTTACTACGGACATACCAGTAGCGAGTGGAAACGGTTGGCGGTAATAATTTACGTTCCCAGAAAATTTTACGATTGCTTCCAACGAAATTTCGCCAGAATACGCTCGAAACCGTTTTTCTTCTCTTCTTATAACGGGAGTCTATTCACCTAATTGATACGGTACTGCGCGATGACTTTCTGCGAGAATACACAATATTAGCGCGTAGGTATCGAGACTTGTTGAACGTATCGTCTCTGGGAATCGATATCACCATGGCACTGATAAGCGATAAAATATATGTATAATACGTGTTTCTGGTGCATTGAAATTTCCGGGATATGGAGACACTAATCTGGATAATATAAAGTATAAAGTAATGAGATGTATAAAAATGTTGTCCACAAAAAATTCAGAAATATTCACCTCTTTTAGATCGTCCTAGATAGGCTTCTCCCCATAATTATATTGTATACACGTATCTCCTTGTATCTGTTTGACTCATCACTGTTCATTTCGTTTATTTTTAGAACGAGTTTACCTATCACTTGCAGCGAAATTATAAACCATCTATCGCACAGTCGGACTTCAATTCCCTTTCCAAGCATAGCGTATTTTTTTAAGCAAGAGATGATTCAACAATGACGACGACATTGACATGGTTTTTGCATTCAAAGAATCAGCGTAGTATTGCAGACGAGGGCTTTTGTATGCTTGTATTAACGCTTTAACTTTTTCATCTACACGAATCTATGTTTCGTATTATTCTATTAGCTTGTCTGGCACGATCCATAGACACTAGAATTCGGTTTTCGCGCGAGTACGACTTCGCACGACCGATTCTCGCTTTCTACGAAGTGCATTGTCCCGGCACGCGAAATATCATCCGCGCAGAATGCGTTCTCGCGGTAACATTATATTGCCTTTTAAATTGTCTTTCCGGTTACAATCGTAATCAGCGTGGCGCTCTCGAATACCCTCGGCTCGTTTCGTCTCTCGTTACGCGCTACTTAGCGTTGCGTTCAAAACCCTCCACGGGTTTTGTAAGAAAGAACACGGGGTTCAGCGTCCAGTAGGAAAAACGCATCGCATATTTACAAGTAACTGCGAACAATTAACGTGTACCGTTGTCTGTTCCCCGAACCGCGATTGAAAGTAAATTCACGGTGAGTAACACCGCCCGTAAACTCGCAACCAGAACCGAGATGTTTCTTCGACATTTTACACTCGAATACTCGAACGCTTCACCGATTCAATTATTTGTTAAATGCTGATTTCAATATAAATAATATACTATAAATATCAAATTAAGTATACAGTCAGTTCTAAAAGTATTTGCACACCTCCTATGTCTACTAAAGAAATTTGTCTAAATTAAGTAGTAAGGTCTGATGTTTCCAAGTAAATACTTTATTATAAATATGTACATACTTTTAAGCTTGTATGCATTTTTAATGGAAAATTTAATTGAGAACTACGAGACTATTATCTTATTTAGATAAATCTTTTTGAAAGACATAGAAGGTATGAATATTTCTGGGACTGAATATTTATTCGAACAATATTGGAGTAATATTACTGTTGATGAACTTGACTATTATAATAGCCTTCGAGGAGTTCGAGACCTGCAGCTCAAAGCTGCGCTTGTTTTTCCTGCTTCGTGAAAAAAGAAAGTTCAACGGGAAGGGAAAAAACGTTAAACGATGACCGTAAAGGCAGGTATACAAAGGGATTCGGACGCTGCGTCTGTAAAGAACATTGAATGACCGGAAATTCCAGAAACACGCAAGCTGAGCTGATTGTTACTTTATTCGCATCACGTAGCACACAGCGTACGATTGTACGCCTGGCATTATGTATACGTACACGCGCTGATGCACAGAATGGGTGTTATTAATACCTCGATACTTTGCCACTAACGCATGCTTCGGCTCAGGGTACAACTACCGTTTTCTATGGTTTTGTAGGGTAAGGTAGGCTAATTGCAACCACGGGACATTTTAGATTACTTGTACTTATTACCCTCAATATGAAAAAAAAAAAGTTCGCGAGTGAAGGAGGTTTGTTTATAAGGATGCAAAATTAACGTATAACTTGACTGTAATGTACCAGTTTTACATTTGGTGGTTCTTTAGATTCGTTAGATTATTGCTTTTATATTATTTTGCCTTTGCATTTGCTTAGATACCTCTCTGTATAATTTTCTGGGGATTCTAATAAGAATTCTAATACTCGGTACGGTAATAATAGTATGGACCAACTGGCTCCTCTATAGCTCGGGTACCTCGGGATTGCTGAACCCGTACTGTAGTTACATTAAAACATAACTACAGCCCCTGAGGGCGACAAAAACATAATATTATTCCGATAGCTTATGGTATGCACTATGTTGCAATGATACTATTTCGAAAATGAAATTTATTATAATATCTCGTATGCTATCAAAGAATATATTTCTTGCTGAAATTTCAATTTCTGGAGTCAGTATCGTTTTTATACCGTGATTGTAATTACTCCTATGCTGTAAAACAATATAATCCTAGGTGAAACATCAGTTTCTGGAGTTACTATAATTATTGCATCACTATTGCAATTGCTCCCAGAATAGAATAATTCTGTGTAGAACTACAACCATGATACAAAAGACTATATTTATGGTTTAATGTCCTCCACACTCTTTGCGCTCGTTATTCCCCTCCGATTTGTGTGCGAGTCCCGTTCAAAAAACGTTCGCAGAGGTCGTAGACTCTCTTTGTTGGCGAGGTTAAAGGAAAACTGCTGGAAGTAATCTACTTAAACGGAGAATTTCTAATCGGTGCGTTTCCGCGGGAGCAGAGCCAACGAAAGCCCCTGCAAGGAGGCAACTAATAGCTTGATTAAGAACGGGATGCGAAGAGCGTGCACAGTGTAAAAAGCACGAACGAGTGAATCAGCTTCCATGCTCACCGCCTCCGCCACGCGGTGTGTTTCAGGTCACGGATCAAACGGCGGTTCTTGGCCTGAACTGTTAACCTTCGACCTCGCTAATCCTCTTACGCTCGAGACGAGACGAGACCTTCCTCCACCTTCTACCCTTACACGAATTAGGATCATCGTATCAGCCGTCTTACGATCGGTTATGGTCGATCAACGCCACCTAAATTTTCGAAGCTAGTATTCGAGCCTTGGTATTTTAATATTTAGTACCTGAGTACTCTAACTCGGCTATACTGTGAACCCATTTTTTATTGTTAAATTATTATTTTTTCGCAAAATTATGAACAGCCAGTTTTAAGTATCAAACACTGAATTCAAAATGCTGATTGTTCGGTATATTACCGAGTACTGAATATCGAGTTACAAATACCCTTACATGAACAGACGATCGCCAAATATTAAATACTAAATACCGAATAGCAAGTGTTGAGTGGCGAATCAATAATGATTGAGTGCCAATTGTTGAGTAGTTGAATGTGGAATGATTGAATACCATGAATTAAAAGCAACGATTGCCAAATATTAAGTACTAAATACCGAATACCAAGTGTTGAATGGCGAATCTATAATGATTGAATACCAATTGTTGAGTGTTATATACCGAACACCAAGAACCGAGTACCGAATATCAAGTATCTGATAAATCGTTTGGAAGACCTACAGGTTACTCCAATTACTACGAACGATTTCTGTTCGCAGGGGGAATCACACGCGCCAATCCTATTAACAGCATCAGAAGCCAACAATCAAGTCCACCCTATTGAATCGCCACTTTCCATACGACTGGTCGATGGACCAACGCCGTTCGAAGGTCGATTAGAACTATTCCATCGAAACGAGTGGCGTGCCGTTTGCACCAACTCACGAAAGTAGGTATTTACTTCTTCCCTCGGCGCGTGGAAAATTTATAGTGATTCGGGATCGAAAGAGATTGATAACCATAGAGTTAGAGGCTGCACTTTACGATCGATACTTTTGAATTAATTAAATTGCACGAGATGAAGAGTGGAATTTACATTCGACCAATGTCGTGCATGTGTAATGTTATAATGTTATTGTTTTGTTAGTACTTGTCAATTTCTAAAACGATTTCGATATAATTAAGCAAAACTACAGAAACTTAGATCTTTCACTCGTAATGATTCAGGTTGATCTAGCCCTGGTCTAAAGACGTCTGAAAACACTTACTCTGGCTACTTAGTATTAAACTATTAAGCATATTACATTACTCCAATGCCTCGAGAGGCTAACGACTGCAAGCTTAACTCTTCTAATTCATTAACATTGTGCACAGCTGGACACGAGCCGATTTAGAGACAGCATGCAGACAGCTTGGTTTCCAAGGCGGACGATGGTCGTCGTGGATAGACAGACAATGGCCCGCGAAACCACGATTATTATACGAGCAACCAGGATGTAGAGGCACCGAGTCCTCTTTGACCAACTGCGAGAGGTGGTCGGATAGACAACTCGGAGGTGGCGTTTGCGGTAACTTTTTTCTTTATTAATTTCGAACGAGTGAATGCTATCGAAAACTATTTTTAATGGGAAGTTAATTTTTACTCCCACGATTTTAGACTATCATCCTGATCTCGGTATCGCCTGTTTACCTCGCCACGACGGGGCAACGAAGGCCATTAAACATTGGAGAGGAATTCGCTTCGAGGATGCTCTGTACGATCGACCACTGATCCAAGAAAATACTATTTATATACGAAAGTCGAAGTCGATACTACGAAACGTAGTAATAGAGTAAGCATATCTATCGAATATTCAACTTTAGTCTAGTCTTACTCTAGTTTCAGTAACTGGGATCGGTGGACAGCTTTTAGTAATATTGTCTCTCCCTAATAGACACGCAGGAACAGGCAGAGAGTATAACGTTACGGCTGCTATCGACGTGGAAGGCGTTCCACCGCAAATGGAATCGATTTCGGTTCTCCATGCTGCCTCCACAGGGATTATTGTGACCGTACCCAACGCTCCTGTCATAATAAACAATTGTACCATCCAAAACAACAGAGGTAACTTTGATAGGAATATTCTATAGAATCTTTTTCCTTGATTCTTTTATTTTTCCTGAACTTTGCCCTGCTACCTCAGTCACTGTTATAATTATGGCACAAACTCTGAGTTCTTCGTAGACAGTACAAGTTATACAATTATTCATTTGCAGGGTACGGGATTTATGTGAACAGCTCGTCAGGAATGGCACACGTTAACGACTGTTCTATATTGGATAACGGAGCCGATGGGATAAAGTACGTTCACTTCGACGAACGACCAGACGACAAATTAGATAGAACAGAGGTCTTCGATTTATGCACATTTCCAACGACTGCTAGTCAAATATTCCCCCTTATCATATCCATGGAGCAGAGCAAATACGCGCCCAACACGAAGCGCTGTCCACAAGTAAACACTGTTAAAATTAAATTTAAAACCTCCCACGTTTTGGTAAATGCTGCTGCATTGGATTATAAGTACGATTGTAATAAATGTACACGTTTCAGCACATATTCACGAGATCTGGACACGTATTGACGATACACTTTCTACAAATGAAGACAGACAGAAACAACAGTGCCACGATAGAAGTATACGACGGTATGAGCGTTGGGGAGAAGTTATTAGCCAAAGTGAAAATAAAAAATGGAGCGTTGCCCCAAAGCGTGACGACGACTCGACAGAATTTGTTCGTGAAATTCATCGCTGAACCGCGCACCAACACTATCGTTTTCGTGCGATTGACTTCGGGCTACAGTAAGTCTCCGAGAAAATGGATGGTGTACATATTTTCTTACATATGAAAGAGAAACATTTCTCTAAACGTTTCTCAACACTTTATCGACTCTATTAATAGGCCTTTTGCTAAGATAACTTTGTTATCTATTATTGAGATAACATTTGATACCGCTAAATATTTAATACTCCAATCATTGTATGAAATAATATGTAAATATTAATCGAAGAAACGATTCTAATAGATATAAAATAAAGATCGAATAGAACTAACATTGTCAACATGAAAAATACTATTGAATTTAATTGTATGGCCCATCGCTACCAGTGAGTAAATTGTTAAACACACACATTGTTGCCTTTCAGAGAAAACCTACGATCTCAACGTGACCGGTAGCACAATAGCTGGCAATAACGGGAGAGGAATCGCGGTGGAGAAACTGCGATCGGCCCTGCACATTCAGGAGACTTCTGTGTCCAGCAACAAGCACGTGGCTGGCGTGCACGTGTTGGGCGGCGCCGCGGATGTAAATATCACGGGCAGCCGTATATCTTTCAACACGGGAGACGGAGTTAATATCACCCACACAGGAGGAAACCGTAACGTGTCCCGAACGAGCATTTCCTCTAATCAGGGGTACGGATTCGCGGTGTGGTTGAACGACAGCGCGTCCACCGAATACGTGTACTTCAATCAGGCCACCGTGGTCGAGTATTCGCAAATTTTCAGAAACAAGGATGTTGGTGTTCTTGTGAGTATCGAGAAGATTGTCAATGATTACATCACCTCACAAAGAAAGTACAGGCTTTCGCTCGGAAGTTGGCGAGGTACCTGCGAACTCTAAAAGTAAAAGTAAAACTCTAGGGTTCGTAAAGTTTGCCGATGTGTTTGTCACGTTTCTTTCTCTGGAAAATGTTCAAAAGAGGAAACGAGACAAACATATCAGATTTATTCGAAACCTAGGGTTTTGCCCATCATTGGGGGAGAGAGACAAGGGGATTACGCCGTTCGGGCCACCTTTGTCTCTCAGAGTCCCCCTTTCTTTCGAGCAATCATATTAAAAGCAAAGTGTATCTTATCCGTCTCGAACTCTTTAATTTTTCTTACATATATCCACGCCAATGGTTACTATTGCTGCCTCAGTTTATCTCTGTCCTCGCCAGCTCCTGAGCAAAAGACTATAGAAAGATTCACGTGGTCATCAATGACCGTCGCTACATTTAAAATTAGTCCCTTTCTCTGAAGACGATCAATTATAAGCAATGTCATCAACCTCGAAATTAAAGGTTTCAGTGCTTAAGTAACCATCACTTCACTTTAATCCTCTAATTGTTTGATCGGTATATTTTGATCAGCGTGCAACGTTCCCCTAACGATTTACATTGACTGCAGGTTGGCAACGCAACCGGCAATTCCTACGTGAACGTGACGGGTAATTGGTTCAATAGCAGCGCCGAGACAGCGTTACAAGTGGAGTCCAGTTGGAGGCAGAATGAAGGGTTGTTGAGGCTCCAAATTGGTCACAATTCCTTCGTCCAGAACGCTAAATTCGGGATCAAGCTGAGCCCTGCGCTCAACATGGAGGCGGTTATCGAGTACAATAATTTCAGAGAACAGTCCAGTGGCTGTATATTGATAAAAAATCCTCTCTACGAGGAGTTCAACATTCTTCCCGTGGATATCATTGTTCGGCACAACGAGTTCTACGGAAATCGCGGTGTCTTTGTAGTCAGTATCGGGCTCTCGCCGTACAGCGACGCGCAGAAGTTATTGTTCACGAGAAACTTCCTGCGAGACAATCGCGTTCGCGAGTTGTTCGACGATGGGAACACGATGAGATCGAGATTGATACCGCGTTCCAGAGTGGCAGCGGTCGTCGTCGTTTCCTCGAGCAACGTGGTGGTTTTTCGCAATATTCTGAACAATCCCGAGTCATCGTACGAGATTGGGTCTCACTTGGAAGATCAGAGCAAAATTATTAACTGCACTTATAATTGGCTTGGATTCCCAGAGGAGAACAAAATATTTGAACGACTGTTTCACAGGTGTGCCACTTATCGATGGTTCCATATTCTTGGCGCGAAAGTGGATCCAAGTATTTAAAATGCTTGGATTAATCTATGCGCCAAGACATTTTATTTTAACACTTTATTTACCGAGATCCTATTTAGAAGCTTTTTAATTCCAGTGTCTACCTTCTGGTATTTGTTGTGTTGTTGACTGTCTACTTACAATGTTCAAATTTTTGTAACAGACTTGGCTTTGGGTGTACCTAGTAACATTACGCAGGAATTGATGTCAGTCTAGATTACTATATGCTAATGTAGACAAAATTTGTCTGCATTGCAGACTATTTCTAAATAGGCCGGTAGATGAAGCGTTAATACGAACCGGAACGAATAGCTGACAAGTTGTTACGTTTCAGAAAGGACAGGTACAACCTGGCTAAAATCGAGTACCTCCCGTATTTGCTGCACAACAGCAATCCAGGGGCCACCACGATCATTTCGAATCCAACGTTCGTGCCGCAATTCGTTACACCCGGTACAAATTTAGTAGGTGGCGAAGTCGATGGTCTGGAGTCACTCAAAGCTGGAGAGTATATCGTCGAGCGCGATATCAACGTACGACCGAGTGGTAAATTAATTCTACACCCTGGTGTTACGTTACGTTTCCCCCTGGCTGTGGGGATGATGGTCGCTGGCAGGCTCGATGCTCGTGGCAAACGACCTAGCGATATTTTGTTCACCTTGAAGGAGGAAATTGTCATGGATACTGACAACGAAACCCTGACGGATGAAGGACTTGGTCAAATTAACGAAATGGAGTCGCCTGTGAGGCTTCTTGGGGGAAAGACCAATCTCGAGGGAAGATTACAGGTACTAACTGAAGATAAAGTGCGGTAGGACCTCGTTTATAAGAATACAAGTATGCTTAGTTTCCGATATACGAACTTGTAGTAGAGTCTAGTATTATTTAGCCACTTATAGTTGAGCTTAGTAAACTCTAGCCCTTAGTAGCTGAGCCTAGTAGTCTCTAGCTCCAGTATCACATTACGTACAAGTACAACACTACTACTCTTACTGTAATCAACAGGTAAAAGTAGGTGAAAAATGGGGAACAGTTTGTAATTATGGCTGGACAATCCGCGACGCAGCTCTAGTGTGTCACCAATTAGGCCTGACCCTGGACCCTGACAATTGGCTCATGGAACGCTCTCAGATTCCAAACGCGGGTATCAACGAGGACATCGTCCTGAGCAATGTCAGATGCACCGAGGATGACAACGACATATCGAAGTGTCGAGCAGAGACGGAACAGAGCTTCGAGAATTCTTGTACTCACGAGAACGATGTGGGTGTCAGGTGTTCGGAGGCCGCTTGGGCGGGCCTTCGATTGGGGCCATTGGCTCAGAGGAGCGACCTCCAGTTCGTCACTATCGAAAAAGCAGGGTTGCTCGATTATGCCACGAATTCGTTCAAGCCAGGTATTTCAGATGAAACGGTTAACACGTGTAGGTAGGTCGATGCATTTAAGGGAGACCACTCGAATAACTCACAAGGAACATCAGTTAACTGTTGCACGTTGATTTTGATGAAATTTAACCCTTTGCACTCGAGAGGTGACTCTCAGTCACCATTAGCTTTCACGCAGCAAATCTACAATACCTAATGATTCTTTAGGTTTAATTTCTTATCAGTCCCTTTTAGTGAGAGCCAAAAATCCTTAAATGCCTCGCGCTGTGTACTCGCAAAAAGCACCATGAAAAACATATTTCAAATATTTCCAGCCTTGCAAATCGATTTCGCACGACACTCCCTGGACAGTGTTCGAGTCATCGACAATCTTCAAGATGGTTTAGGAGTACTCTACTCGGATATATATTCTGCTGACGCAGTGAACACCGTCAGAAACAGCGACTTCTCCCAGAACGGCGGCAGCGGTATCAGTTTCAAGCAGTTGGGGATGCAAATCATTAATTCTAGAATCGAGTATAACAAGGTTGCTGGGATTAGACACAACCCTACTTTATCCGCAGTCCAGCAAAGAGAATTCGCGGGCTGGTTTCAACGTGTACCAGACGCGATCGAATCTTCCTACGATCCGATAGTCATACCCACCTACACAACGGAAATTGAACTTTCCGACGGGGAAACTAAGTATATAACAACGGCCAAAGTCAACGGCGAGTCAATCCATCAACGCCTCAACATCTTAGTAAGCGCGTACAAGAATTGTTATTGATACGAAGCAGTTACTGTTTATGAAAATAAATGAGTAATCAACCGAATTTGATCAATTCCACAGTGCAGACCAGGATACGTGATCGGTATTCAGCTTCTGAATCCCATCGAGAATCGCAGCACGGAGCAGATCATCGTGTACGACTCGCAGTACGGTGATCCTAATCGAGATGTTTGGCACGTGAAACGCGATTTGGCCGTCTTTCCTGTGACATCCAGCTCATTTGCTGTGATCCTGGAGTACGACAGTGGCGTGAAGGCTCTTGGTGGCGCTGTTATGGTTATTACAGCTCTACGAGCCCCCATACAGGTGTGTATGGAAACGAGAAAGGATAAAACACTTGTATCAGTCAGTCAACTCGATTTCACTTCTAAACTACATTTCCAGGATGTACGAAACAAGATTGTAAGAGGACCGATTCCAACCTTGCTAGTCACAAAGTCCAAGATCAAGAACAATAGAAGGGGTATACTAGCATCCTTTTACAACAGATACTTGGACGAGATAGGTGACCATTTTCTGCGAAAAGCAAACGAGACCATACAACTGATCACCTGCGAGGTGTCCCACAATCAGGAAGAAGCGATTTACGTGCACTCGCCCCATTGGAATATTTTTCAGACGAACCTATCCGAAATCGCCATTCACATCAACGACAGCCTGATCACGGACAATGGGAATGGGATATACCAGTTCAGTCGCGATGCTAGGCACTCAAATAATCTCTTTCACTGGATTATGCAAGACAGCACCGTAGAAAGGAATCGAAGAGGTGGTTTCGAAGTGGCGTTGCCAGAGGTCTGGCAGTACAACGAGAATTTCACGCACACCTTGTACTTTGGTAACAACACTTGGCGTAACAACGAGCTATTTGGTTTCATAGTAGACGGCCATTACGCTACCCTAAACGTTTCTCACAATCGATTCGAAGGGAACAGATGTAAGACTGGTTTGATATCTGTCCGCGGAATGGAAAAGAAAATGCGAATCGACAATAATCGCATTTCGAGCAACACTGGTGTCTACATGGTAGAGTTCAAGGCAGACAGCCAGTCGGAGATTTTAGGAGACGTCGATGCTCGTTTCTTCAATAACGAGATCAAACGGAATAGCTACGATCTAGCTGGCATGGGTCCACGTCGCACGGATGATAGTCCGAGTTACGTGGTGGGCTTCCATGGCATCCAAAAAGTGCGGATAAATAGAAATTTATTTGGTGATAATTCTTTGGACTATGAGCTGCTGGCTGGTATAAGGACTGCAAAGATCAATAATGAGGTTGACGTGACTGAGAACTGGTGGGGAACCCCTGAGGACATTGAGATAAGGTGAGTGTTGATTTCTTCAACATTTTTCAAAATTGTTGCTTCTAATTTGGGGGAAAGACATTTGATCAAATTTGGATGAGCCAGAACTTTGGTTCTTCAGAGGTGAATGCTTAATGTCAGGTTTAAGAATGATGTAAAATGCATCGTGGTAGAGCATGGACCTCATTCATGATTTCTTTAAATAATCTCAGCTCCTCTAATTGAATAACTCTCCTCTAATACTTCATCGAATTTCCACTCGTATCCATACGATATCGAGAGAAATATGCACCTTCCAGTTTGGTTTACATCCCCATCTTCTTTCAGACGAAGGATCTTCGACTTCGACGACTGGAACGACCACGCAGTGGCTCGTTATCGACCTTTCTTGACAAACGACGCCCTCGATTCATCTGTTTCCGCGTCTTGGCAGATCGTAAGAGAAGTAGACTTGGACAACTTGGGCGGACGTATCGTGGAGAATTTATCTATACACGCCAGGGATAAACCCTACGTGGTACGATCGGATATCACCGTGATGCCAGAGTCCACGTTGCATATTTATCCAGACGTTGTCATGGAGTTTGCTCCCAACGTCGGTATCCTTGTTCTTGGTACGTTGAAAGCCGTGGGTGCACCTGGTCATGAGATTATAATGAAGCCAATGGAACGTAGCGATATAAACGAATCAGTCATCGTCAAACCTACTAGAAACTCTGGAAATGTTGTCTCAATGTCGGAGGAAACGATTCGTCTTTGCAAGGATGGACGGTGTTCTTCCTTGCACAATGAAGGTAGACTACTTTAATCTCATATATGCATGCACATTTACACAGTATTCACATCCCTGTGTCGTTACAGGTTTCCTGGAATTCTTCAATAAAACAACCTTACAATGGATACCCCTCTGCGATACCAGATTTACTGAGAGGAATGCTCAAGTGGCCTGTCGTCAATTGGGCCACGACACGCTCAACGTCTTCGTATCGTACGATCGTAGATACGAATTGCATCCTGGTTCTCTGATACGAGTTTGGTCTTGGCCTGAACCATTACAGGTATTACAAGTTAGAAAGAATTGGGGTTGCTAGTGAAGACTCGATGCGTTGAACCAAAAATGATTTCTCATAGAGTGTAGGAGAAAGCTATATTGTTGTATTCTTGTTTCTTGTATTGTGTATTGCTGAATCCTTATTTCTTGTTACTCTACTATTCTGTAAGCAGCACTCTAATCTTCACAAAGTAACGTAGCATAGAATCATACAATAATATATTTCAGTGCACTGGGAGAGAAGAGAAATTAGAAGACTGCCAGATTCGATTAAACGGTCAACTATACGGTCACCGACACGAATGTCCATGGGACAGCCAATTTGTCTTCATCAGTTGTGGAAAACGGAATCTGGACGATGCGCATGATTACTGGGGTGGCATACGCATCGCCAATGGCGAGTTCGAACATCATTTATACGAGCATCGCATCCACGACGTGGTTACTCACGAGACAGTGAGACGAGTCGAATCAGTTTTGAGACATATCAACATAACTGGTGCTGGAATTCTACATTTCGAGAAGTCAGCTGCTCTGCAGACAATTATGAAATCACCGGCGATAACGCAGGTGAACATAATTCGCAGCGCCTATCACGGTATCAATGTGATATCACCTACTCACACGGTTAGTATCAGGCAAGCAGAAAAGGTCAGAGACTAAAAAATGAAAATTTAACCCTTTGCACTCGAGGCTTTTTTTTCTGGTATCTACCAGCAACTCGAGATATGTTTCTTAGCATTCTATTGCCATGAATTCTAAGCTATCTAGATTTGAGAATAAGGTCACCTTTACCTCGCCGACAATCATTTTATTGACACTTCGAACTCCAAAAAAATCAAACCTAAAGAAACTTTAGGTATCGTATATTTGCTGCGTGAAACCTAATGGTGACTGAGAATCTCTCGAGTGCAAAGGGTTAAATTTCATTTGAATTTAAATTTTATTTTTTGGGGGAACTATTGGAGACTGTACATCTTCTTTACTAACTAGCTCATTAATTCGACAGGTTGAATTACTATTCAACACCGTCGATAACGTGCTTGGAAACGGTATCAACATACTCTCGATAACGGGCGAAGGACGCGAAGCTGAAGAAAGTTCATTCACACCAATTAAAGACCTCAGTATCCCTTATCATCTGTTCAGTATGATCGATATATGTGATACCACTAAAGAGATCACGCTCGAGGAACGAGTGATCGTGTACTACAAGTATGACAATCACCCTGTAAGCTGCGTTAAAATCTTTCGCAGCGCCTACAGGGCCAAACCCTTTGGATTTAGGTTTGTACTGTCTAAAAACGAAGAAAGAATCTATCCAATACGATTCCGAATGAACTTATGAATACGTAAACATCAAAAGTACGTTCAACAAAAAGTTAAGATGACTTCGACATATTCCAGGCTCCTACAGTTCAATCTTTTCAACTCTACTGGAAAGCTTGGTCGCGTCGACAGTATTACTTTATACGATGGAGATATTTACAACGTCACTGCCAAGAGTATAGGCCACCTGGAAGCTGATAGTCCCGACGAGAAGAAGCTTTTCAAAACCCAGGGCCCCAGCCTCAGTATAAAACTGTTCGCTAATGGTGCAAGCAACGTGCACGGGTTTATCGCAGAAGTAATTACCCTGCCAATCTCCGCCATTGGATTTAGTAAGTATTACATAAGGATCATTCAGACAGATCAGTTTATTCACGTCTCGATTTTCCTCTTCAGATCGCGACGTCCAACACAACGTTTCTTATTCCGTTATATCGAATTGCCGCGAGGGAGCGATAAAATACGCAAGTGCTGGCGAAGTAAACGCAATAATGACCCTGGAACGTAATCAGTTCACGAACAATTGCGAGAAGCTTTACGGTAATTTCTCGACTTGCAAATCTGCGCTATGGCTGGACGTTCAAAATACGCAGTCTTTATACTTCAGAGTGAGTGGCCTTACATTTAAGAATTTAAAAAATCTAATTTAGAATCAGATGCGAGATATTTATTGAGATCTTTGTAATTGCGTTATTCGAAATATTTTAGAACAATCTAGTTCAGAAGAATCAAGGTGGACTTTCGATCCGAGCTGATTCCAGAGGTTCGGCCACTTCTTTGAAAGGGTGGATCCATAACAATCTCTTTTCAGAGAACTATAACAAACCCGCATTGTAAGTACAATACAATATTGTCATGGAGCATTGTATTCCATTGTATCGCTTTGAAACAAACATAGAAATAATGGTCATCTTCTTTCACAGATACGTGGAGGGCCGCCAAAGCAGTCCATATCAAGAAGTCACTATATTCAGAAACTATTTCACGAAAAACAACGCTCCCTACGACAACAACATCGTTCTGAAACAAGTAGTCAGTAACATGACGCTCAATTATTTGCACGCCAATCTCGGCGCGCATCTTTTGGAAATTTCAGGATTCGAAAGGGTCCGTCTACCTATCTACCAAACCACGTCTCACAATGGTTTCTACAAGTGCGTATTCTTCGTTTTGCTCGTCCATTCTTCAGTTACACGTCTATTTATTACGTGGCAAAATAACGTTTCAGAAACTATGCAGTGGACCGCAATGGACGTAGTACAATAGTCGCGGGGACCCCTGGCCAACAATACGTCGACAATGTATTGTTCAATCCAGACAACGATTACGAAATGCTCACAACGAACAGATCAGAGTTCGTACCAAAATGTTTCCTGATACTTTTATAGTTTTAACGATACCGGAATAATTCTCACGATAAATCGTATTTCACAGGCAATTAGAGATGTGGAAGTCACACGTGGATGCGAGACATAATTGGTGGGGATATAACGAAACGTTAGCTGTGGCAGGTAGAGTAAGAGACAGTGGAGATTCTCCCGATTTGCTGCAAGTCGATTATCAACCTTTTCACATGAGCAATGCATCCGTTCTGAATGGAAAGTGTCCACCGGCGTGGGATCTCGTGGGCGACACGTGTTACATATATATTGGTGCTCCAATGGACTTCTATAGTGCTCGAGATTTCTGCAGGGTGAGACCATTAATCACTGATCCTTTTTTATGTAAACTGGGAGCTCCTGCAAAGCTTGTGTACAAGTAACACTTTAATCTGCTGATGTTTTCTTTCACGTTCTTTAGTCGGTAAATGCATCTATGCCATTTATCATGGGTGATTACGTGGAGCTCTGGCATTTCATACGAAAACAACAGGAACGTTACGATTATTCGGATCGTGCCTGGGTACAGCAGTTGGATCGCGTGGATCAATGCACAACTTTCACTTATCAAACGATAGAGATCGATTATTGTGGTCAACGCAGCCCCTTCGTTTGCGAAATT
Organism: Hylaeus anthracinus; assembly: GCF_026225885.1. Classification (NCBI taxonomy): domain Eukaryota; kingdom Metazoa; phylum Arthropoda; class Insecta; order Hymenoptera; family Colletidae; genus Hylaeus; species Hylaeus anthracinus. Next base: position 4,367,570 of record NW_026534344.1, on the reverse strand, counting down.
GGTACGTTTCCTTATTCTTGTAATTATTGTAGAAAAGTAACCCTTCACCGACCTGAATATAGACTCAATCCCATAAATATTCGTACCCATTATGTTAAGAGAAAACAATATAAATCATTTATCGCTGTAGATCCTAGAGTGAACATCGACCCGCTATCATGGAGAAAAGACATTGTGGCAGTGGCTGTGTTAGGGGCAGCAGGAATAGCACTCGCGTTGTTAACAGCTGCCATTGCTCTCTGGGTATCGAAGTCGAAGAGACGGAATCTCGAAAGATTGGAAAGGCGAAACTCTATCAGACAATCCCTGCATTCTCTGCGATCGGTTGGTTCTACTTCTGGATTCACAGAACTTGCGTATCGACGTAAACCTATTACGGTGAGGATTCCTTATCTTAGCTAGCTCCATAATGATATCGAAAGAAGAAGAAGTCCCAAAGAAGTCCCAAGATATAGAAGAAAATGTCGAGTTTATTTGAATAATTTTTATCACTACCAATGAAGGAGGGAAGCGTAGTCCAAAAAGAAGTGCATATTTAGAATTGTTTTTTTTTTTT